>NW_026880519.1:0-303682 GCF_032173495.1 Musca vetustissima
AGACAAAAGAAAATACTAAAATACTAATATAGAAGAAGAAGAGGAGGAAACAAGTTGGAAACTTGAATAAATATTACAACAATAACACACACACAACAAATAATCGCAAACTCCTATTTTTTCCTGGCTGTTAATTTAACAGTATAGAAAGTATTTGTGTACCATGACAGGTTGTTGGTGTAAGTAGCCTCTGTTTTTTGTTATTGTTGTTTTTTTCCTTTTGTAGTTGTGAAAATTGATTTTTCTCACACCTGAGGTTCGAGGCCAACAGAGCAAAAAAAATGAAGGAAAAACTACGAGCAGGTTAGCAAAACTCTGTAAAGCTCTAAGACATAAACTTTAACCGAAACGGTTATCTGACAAGACGCCCACACTTAGCTCAGAGAAACAACTTGCCGGCTATTTGCCATGTGCTGCCAGCCAAACAATGAAAGGTGATGTTGTATGAAAATAAAAGGAAAAATAACCGAAGATAAAAGAAAAGAAAAAAATATGAACTATAAAAAATGAAAAACGAAAAACTCCGATAGGTCATAACCGTACATTTTAGGTCATCATATCCAAGGTAGAAAATGAAAACAAATGAATGGACGATAATGGTAATAATAATGAAGTGAATACTAAGGGTCAATTTTATTAAATTAGCAAATATGTGAAAGGGTGTGTAATTGAAGTGATTTCATCGAAAAATATTTAGGAAGAGGAAGCGAAAGAGGGATGGTAATTTGTAGGCACAAAAATAAAATTTAAATTTGGTTATTCATATTTTCTATATCCGATAATTTAATAATCAAATTAAAAATAAAACAAACATTTAATGAAATAAAAAAAGAGGGAAGCACATACGAGGATTCAGGCCTGGCCTGTTAAGTTGGCTTTGTACGTTTTCCTCCCTTAAATCAAATAAAGATAATACTAGAAAATGTATAATCTACGCTTCTGATAATCCTTTAAAAAATATTCTTTAAAAGCACAGACTTCCGGGTAGTCCTTGAAAATAATGGTTTTTACAAAACCATACACCTGATAGTCCTTGAAAAAATCTTTAAAAATCCACACTTCTGATAGTTGTTTAAAAAAGAAAGAAGTCATTGAAAAAAAAAATTCCTTATAAAGTCATTGAAAAAGTATTCTTAAAAAAGTTCTGAGAAATAATTTAATAATCTGAACTTCTGATAGTTCTTAAAAAAATATTCTTTAGAAATCTACACGTCTGAAAATATTCTTAAAAAATCCATATATTCTTTAGAAATCCACGCCCCTATGAATCCCTGAAAACATATTCTTTAAAAATTCACTCCTCTATGAATCCATGAAAAAATATTCTTTATAAATCCAAGCATCTATGAATCCTTGAAAAAATATTCTTTAAAAATCCACGTCTCTATGAATTCCTAAAAATTATTCTATGAATCCTTGAAAAAATATTCTTTAAAAATCCACGACTTTATGAGTCTTTGAAAAAAAGTCTTTAAAAATCCACGCTTCGTGGGTCTTTGAAAAAAAATTCTTTAAAAATCTACGCTTCGTGGGTCTTTGAAAAAACAATTCTTTAAAAATCCACGCTTCTATTAGTCCTTAAAAAATGTTCAATGAAAATCCACGATTCAATTGGAAATATTCTTTAAAAATTCGGAATATGTTCGAAGTCAACGTAAACTAATGGATCCATAGTACATTATGTTTTCTTTTCCCCATATCCATATTTTCCATACAACTTAAATCGAATAGTTTTCTTACCAAAAATATAGAATAAGCATCGATTTCGTAATTTGCCAAACATACCTGTAAAGAAAAAAGGAAAAGAAAAACAATTACTACATTTTTGATTACATCTTCATAAAATTGTTTATATATTTGTGTTTATTTACCCACAACCACAAATACAAATTATTTACTTAATTAAGATCTAAGTTCTCGTTTTAATAATCCGAATTTTTGGCTTTAATGTCCTTAATTAATGGCACAATAAAACTCACATGTATGTATATATATACAACTGTGGAAGGACATTGGCCGTCGTAACGTTCTCCCAAAAACATTTTGTTTCATACAATATTAAATGTCTTCGACAAAATTAATTCACTTGGGAGACGCCTTGAAGCGAAGCGTATAATCCTCTTAAAATGTTCAAGCATCAACGATGATGACGATGAGACGATAAGTCCCAAACTAATATTTGCAAAAGCATATTTTGCAATAATGAATATCAGTTCTTAGACAATCATTGAACACACACACATTCATATGCATTGTGTGTGTGTGTTCGACTGTCTGAACAAATAATGACATTGATATATGTGCATGGGTTTGGTATTCTCCAAAACCACATTCATGTGTGAATCCATATTTCTTGGTCAACGAATTTTTCTGTAATTTCAAATTTAATACTTCAACACAATTTAAACCCAAAAGCCATTGTTATCATCATTGAACGAACGAATGCACACACACATAGATACTTTTACGTATATGTTCAATGTAGATATATATAAAACACTTAAAGGGATCTCCCCCATTCTCAATTTTTTTATTTTTAAGATTTTAAATGGGCTGGTGAATGAATACCAATGCATGTTAAGGTTTGTAACTTTGCACAAACATATTTGAAGATTTAAAAAGGAAGAAAAATATTTTACAAAAAAATTGTTGTTGTTTTTTGATATTAAAGAAAAGTCCTTATTTTTGATGGCGGGCATAATAACTCCTCACTGGAACATCGGAATCCGAAAATTCCAACGGTGTTAGAAAGAGTACATGTCTGGCTCTCGTATGAACTAGGATTATTGACTTCGCTCTAAAATTAACAAAATGGCGGACCTTTGAAAAAATATTTTTGGAAAATCGCCGATTTTTTACCAAAAACCAAGTTAAAAAATAAGGAAGATCTTTACCGATTGGCTTTATCCTAGTTCATACGATAGCTACACACTCACAGAGAAACGTGTAAAAATTTGGAATCGATTGGGTTATTAGTTTTTGAGTTATCGTGCCCGCCATTCGCAAAAGAGAAAAAACGCGTTTAAATTTTGGGAAGCCCTTTAGCCGTCACCTGATGCTGACACAATAAATCGGCTATATTTTCAAGAGTTCTTGAGATTTTCACTTGAAATTTTGTAGGGACATTCTTGAATTAGTGTAGATTCGAATTAAATCAAAACAATTTTTGACCCCGAGAATGGGGGGGGTCCCCTTAAGTCTCCATGTGTTGAGTGCTGTCTAATGAATATCTTGCGGTTGATCAAATATTCTATACATATTTATTAAATTCTCATAGATACTACTCTCAGCGGTATGTTCTTGAGGTCAATGAAATACAGTGCTTAGATAAGGGGAGGCATTATGTTTTGAAATATAAACCGTAAATACCCGTAAAATAGATAGAAAGATATTGAAATATATTCTTTAAAAATGCACGCCTCTGATAGTCCTTGAAAAAACACCTTAAAAATTCACGCCTCTGATAGTCCTTGGAAAAAATACCTTACAAATTAACGCCTTTGACAGCCCTTCAACAAATAATTTTAAAATCCACGCTTCCGATATTATTTCTTAAAACAATATTTTTTAAAAATCCGAACTTCTGATAGTGTTTGAAATAATATTCTTAACAAATCCTCGCTTTTGATAATTCATAAAAAAATATTCTGTCAAAATCCAAGCTTGTGATAGTCCTTAAAAACTATTTTTTTGTTTTTTAAATCCACGCTTTTAAAAATTTAGGCTCATATTGATAAACTCATTTTGGTAGGACCAACATTGTAATTTCTTTACACTGTGATCCATCGACCCTACCACACACATATGCGTGTTTGTATGTATTTGATTGCTGGCTATTAATGTCTCAATGACTTTGAAAGCAATTTCATAAATTAAAATTCATTTAAATTGAATGTCATAATTTTCGAAAATCGTATTTGTGAAGTTTATTATGAAATTAATACAAATATCAAATGGCTGCAATGTTTGTAAATAAAATTGGAAGCAAGCGAGCAAACAAACATCCGCACAAACATACAGCTGAACAACAAATCAGCATCATTCATTCAATTCTAGGCATATAAAATGTTTTAATTTTTTTATTTTTTGTATATTTTATAATTCGATTGGCTTTCCATATTTGAGTAGCAGATGTAAAACACAATTTATTTAATAAATATTTAATGAGATTTATTGCTGTTGTTGTTGCATCTGTTTGAAAAACAGAATACAACAACATCATTGGATTGGCTTGTAGCCTTGCCAATGTTGTTGCGTATTCAAATATAACAAATTATGGATTATAAATAAACAAAAAAAATGTTTCCTTTCAAAAAAAAAAACTCAAAGCAAATTATTTGTCACAAAGCCCAGTTAAATGAAATGCAAATATTTTAAATGATAATTTGTAATGAAAATTATATGGTGTTCAAAATAATATGAAATTATAGTCCTTGAAATTATGTATTGTACCCCAAAAATTAAATTCAAATAGAATCATTGAAATAGACTAAACCATGAAGGATGGTGGTTATTCAAATATTAAAGGGGATTGAAATGAGGAACGAAAATAGTGAACTCTGAGATTTTGCTAAAAAAATAAATCGACGAATTTGACCGATCAAAAAGATGCTGCTTTCATGACCTCCCCCTAATGACTAACGAGGGAATATATGTATACCTTGCAACCAGGGATGGTCCGTGTGACGAATTTTTAGGTTTTCGACTGTCAAAAAGGTGTAAACGTCGAAAACGTCATATACCTGTATAAAATGTAATAAATGTAGTAAAGGTCATTTATTTGAATACTATTACCATAGACGGCTATTTTCGAGAATATATAATTTTTACACATATCTGACTATTCCTTACTAGAAATAATACGAAATTCTAAACTTTATGGAGAAGAAATTTTTGAAGTTTGATATGGATTTGAGTAAAGCATACGTAATTTACGAATTGATTAATGGAAATAGCTATGTTGTCATAAACCAAAAATGTGGCTTCTCGAAATATTGGTTATGGATTCAAATATCTTTAAATCAAAAACGTATGAGACACTTTGGAGTCGATTAACAAATGTCCGTCCTTCTAGCTGGCTGGTAACCGATTTCGCCTTTCAAACTTAAATTAATTTGAGTCTAGGGAATATCGGTCCACTCCTGATGCCTTCCCCAAAATTATATATATATATATATATATATGGAGTATCCGATCTGATCCAAACTTTGCACAAGCTAATATTTTTAGACAATCTTTGTAATTTTTGTGGCATATCGGTTCACTTCTTCTAGTACCCGCGACTTTTTCAATGAAGTTTTGGCAAGAATAGAGTGCTATCTACTTTCTTCACACTCGTCAAACTTAGGCAAGTATTTGGTCGACATAGCTGACTTTCAAAGGAATTAAACATTAACATAACTAGTAAATGGTCAATGACATTGTTGGACCATACCAATGCAGCTTCAGGTCTGGCAAATCCACCATTGACCAGATTTTCCCTCTGCGATAGATCCTGGAAAAGACACATACCACCTCATGTCTGCGTTCGACATTCCTGAAAAATGCGGCTATGCAGGATAACTTTAACTGGCTGCTGACCTTGTAGCAGTTAAAGTCGGAAAGGACCTCTGGGAGCCCTTTAATACAGAATGAGGATTCAAACAAAGTGACAGGTTGTCGTGTGGCCTGTTGAACATTTCGCTGGAAAAGGTCATACGAGATGCTGCTGTATGGATCTGAAGCATGGGTATTTGCGCAAGCAGATGAGACAGCTCTTGAAGCGCTTGCGAGAAAAATCCTCCGGAAGATATATGGGCCGATCTGCGTCGAGGGTGAATATGTCTGTCGAATGAACCATGATTCTCGAACATTGACATAATCAGACGTATCGAGCTGCAGCGACTACATTGGCTAGATCATGTTGTGAGAACGGATGAGGATGCCCAAGCTCAAAAGGCATTTAAAAGCGAGGCAAATGATGGCTCACGTAGAAGGAGAAGGCCACGAATCCGATGTAAAGATCAAGTAGAAGGATGGGATGCGCACACGACCAACGCGTTTGGAAACCATTTTCATGGTTCGAACTTTTGCCCATCAGAGACATATGTATTCGCGCTTACAAGAATATTTTTAAAAATGTAATTTATTTATTTTTTTGTGTTCTTGTTAATATTTTAAATGAATTTTGCCACATCTTACCTCCTCTTCGAAACAAAGCACAGTTCATAGTCCTGCAATGTTGTTTTTCCATGAATACAGCTTCATTATTTGTTCTGACCAATCGCCTACATTTGCACAAAATTATATCCCTTGTCTATGTATGTTTTATAACCATTTCCAACATAAATAAGTGTAGCTGCATATTTACTTTGCAAAACCAAATATTAATTAATTCATTTAAGTCCATTACATAATATTTATTTGCTCAAAAATTTATTTACCAATTTTGTTTGCTCAGCAGACCTAATGCAAATCAAACTAATTTAGCAAATATCCTCAGGGTATTTGGTAAACATGCAAATAATAACTCCTTTGACAAACAATTGCCAGATGATAATTTTCCGATAACACAATTTGGCATAATTACCAAATTCTTTACTGACATGGAATGGAATTTTAAATGGGAAATCTAAATAAATTATTAACCCTTTAAATTGCTAAACAATGAAAGATGCAGCACTAAATTCCAATATCTCACATATAGAACAACGTTTTCCAGGAGCTACAGAGTCATTGTGTGATTTTTTAGGGATGAAGTTATTATTGGCCACGCTTTTTGCACGCTCAGTTACTTTTAATATTTACATACGATTTTGGATTTTTAATGTAAGAATATCTTTTATAAACTCTTAAAGGGTTAATAGAAATTTCTAATTAAGCTCGACCTCAAACGAATTTGAAACCAATAAAAAACCCCTAAAATCCCGCAACAATAATTACACTTAAAACTACAAAACCAACAATAAAAAAAAACAAATACGTTTTTTTATTGATTTAAATTAAACGATTTGCCGCAGTTAATTAAATATTCATAAAAATTCCAATGCACATGCACAAGCATGTCCATTCACATCGCAATGTTTACATTCAAATGTCATTAATCATTAACAGTTTAAGTAGTAAATATGTATGTGTGTGTGTGCACAAATATGTACATACACATGTATGGTTTTTAACGTAAGCAATTCATTTGTTGTCCCATTGCCGAAGTATCAAAGTGGAACCATTACCGACCATAGAATCAACAGAAAAAGTAAATGATTATGTTCTGATGCATTTCGAATTGTTGTCGTATGTTTATCTATCGAACAATTATTGAGTCATTGTTTTTTATGTCCTCATCTTCGTTAAATTATTTCATTTTGGATTGAAAAACACACACGCAAACAGACATTGTAATCAGTTTATTGTATTAAGTATGTTTGTAATTACAGTCGGATATAAATGTGCGGGGAATACTTCAAAGATATGCAACATTTTGCAACATCAAACAACAACTTTAAAAAAATGCAAAAACAAATAAGACAAACACTCTGATAGACTGGTTAAAGCGCGGCCTGTACTTGTCCGAAGGCGTAGGTCGAGAAGATTGTCCAAAAAACGGACACAGAAGATTAATGCTTTGCGTGATGTGTGGTAGAGGCAAACTTGGACATTCCACCATAACACATTCAAAATTGCATGTCGTAAAAAGAATTTTTCTCATCAGATTTCCCACAATTTGGCGGAGTAAAATGCATGTGTCGATTAGTGCAAATAAATTGTGAAAAATGAATACGGGCGCGGTGCTTCCAAAGATGCTTATAAAACAGTCTCACATGACGTCTCATGGATTTATTTGCCTAAGCTCCAAAAAATCACAATCGAACGAAATCCCCCGATAGTTTTTTGCGGAAAAAGTACTCCAAAGCAAATGATAGCGTGTTATTTGGGCAAACCATGTCATTTGGTAATTGTTCCGCAGGAGCAACTTAGTAATTTCCATCGGATTCCTGACCTTCCCCTTCTGCGTGAACCATCACTTGGCTCGCTTGTATATATCTTTTGAGCTGGGTCATCTTCATCCATTCTCACAACATGGTCTAGCCAATGTAGTCGCTGCAGATCGATACGTCTGACTATGTCGATGTCAGAGAATATATGGTATAGCCTATAGATCCTCCGGAGAATTTTTCTTTAAAACTCTCCAAGAGCTGCATCATCTGCTTGCGAAGTAGCCATGCTTCAGATACATGCAACAGCACGGGTAATATCAGCGTCTTATAGAGTGTGAGTTTGATCTGGCGAGAGGTGGCCTTGCTTTTGAGTTGGTTACTCAGACCATAGAAGCAATACTATTCTCCTCCAGATTTCAAAGCAGATGTTATTAGTTTTGTTTATGGCGGTGCCGAGGTAAATAAAATCGTTCACTACCTCGAAACTGTAGTTTTTAAGTTCCAAAGTTGGTCCGAGTCTACTGGAGGTCTTGCGTGTCGATACCATAAGCTTGGTCTTTGCGCCATTTACGACAGCCTCCTTCGCAGACTCCTTCTCAATTCGTTCAAAAGTGGCTCGCAATGTTCGTCGGCGTAGGCGAGAAACATATGCTGTTTGGTGTACAGAGTATCATTTCTATTCACATTTGGATCTCGTATGACCTCTTCTAGCAGGATGTTAAACAAGTCAAACGACAAACTGTCACCTTTTCTGTATCCTCAATCGGTATTGAATCTTCAGACCTGATTTAGGCTTGGTAAAGAAAATAGGTTGTGCAAATTTTTGGTTAAAAGCGGACATTGCATTTACCTGATATTGGAGTTTTTTTTTAATTAAAATGTTAACTTTTTGTGGGAGCAGGTCCAGAAGGAGTGGACCAATGGTACCCATCAATGCTTGGTAAAGATAATAGGTTGTGCAAAGTCTAGTTAAAATCGGATTGTACGTTCGCATGATATTTTTAAATCGTACAATGACTTTTTGTTTTTCGAATATAAATTGACTACGATATTGCTATTATAAATTTGTTGCAATGAACTGTACTAATTTCTGTAAAAAATCATATATTTTTTATATGTCTATACCTTTGTCCACCACTGTAAGATGAAATGTTATCACTGCATTGTCTGTTGTTATTGTCATTATTTTTTACCATTTATCCCCATCTTATTTCGCATTACAATTAACAGTAACTTGATTTTTCATTGGCGGATAATTGAAAAACAGAACACAGATAACTGTCCGCTTAATTGGAATTGCAGTAACCTTCGATCGAAGAGGACATTCGATAATTTAAAATGTACATCCGAATGGGTCATGCTGCTGATGGTGGATGAGGTGGACGATTGTGGCTGAGATGCTGATGATGGCAAACAGTAAAATATATAGTCATTGAACGAGAACGGTAATTGCAGAGAGAAGAATAACCAAAAAGCAAAAAGGGTTAGACCCTACAGTATATATATCTGGACCAAAATGTATAGCCGATAACAAAAATATTAACGTTTTGTCTTAATAATTATGACATATCCCCTAAAAACTACCAGTTAAAGCATCCCCCTATGAAATATTTCCCCTTCAGTCATACAAACAAATCACAAATCAAAGTCAATTCATCGGAGGAAACAAAGAACACATAATCAATTTATTGACAATTAACAAGTTTGTAATATGAACAACAACAAAATAAAAGCAACAACAATATGCTCTGGAGCGGATGAACAATATTCAATTAATTGCATCTCTTCATTATTTTGTTCCACCATAACCCTTTTCCCATTTCCCATTCCCTCCTCCTTCCATCCTTGTTAGCCGGTGACATATTTCCGCTATCAGAATCAACTGACAGTGCAACATGACAAACATGAATTTTTGCCGAGGAATGAAATTAATTAAAACATTATGGATTGTGAGTGAGCTTTCGAATGCAATGTCCTTCAGAGTGCAGTTATCCTTCTGTCATGGCATGGCATGGATCATGCCATGACACCCACCCATATACACTCTGAAACAAAATAATGCAGTTATTATTGTTGTTTTTTGCCGCGTAAATCCCATAGTTTTAATTAAAGTGTGGAGGAGTGAAACAGAATGCACAAAACAAGATTAAAAGAGAAAGAAGAGAAAAACAAAAACATAACAACAAAAGACTTATTACAAATCACACACAAAAAGTAATTATGGACTAAACAACTAGAGTGTGATTTTTTTTTTCGTTACGAGTGTTATTCATCCAACAGGGAATGAAGTGAAGAGAGAGAGAGAGAGAGAGAGAGTGTGTTTGAGAGATTGAAAGAGTACACAAAATAATGATTTCATTTCCAAAGTCCTTGTTATGTTGACTAACTGCTGGCATTGTTTAAAAAAATCTGATTTAATTAAATAAATTACTTAAAAAATAAACAGTCGCTCACTCTCTCCCTCTACAGCTGAAAACAAACAGAAGAAAAAAATCCCCAAAGCGTAAAAAAAGTTTCCATTCCACTCCTCGTCACTGACTCGTGCCACAATTATTTATTTTCCACCAACAACAAAATACACAACACGACAATAATGTTTTCAAAATAATTTGGCTGTTTATTTTCGTTTCTTCCCCTTCCTTTTGCCATTTTCTTAGTCCTTGCAAAGATGCATACCCACTCATTTTCAAACAACCACCCACACACACACATACACAATCTAACTGTTAGCAACACCGGCAGCCAGCCATTCTTTAAAGCTTCCCAAAAAAACGGTGTTTATCGTGTCGTAGCGGTGTGAGTGTGTTTGTCATAGGGATTCAACAAATTAAGAGCCACCATTTCCATCGTAAATCACTCTCAAGGTAACAAGGAACGAGACATACGGCCAAAATTTTGTTGTTGTGTTTATATTTTATTTTTTTGGAAAAAAACAAACAGAGACGCTCTCGACGTGCAAATGCCTACTGTTGGCCTTTAACCCTTTGGGAACCAAATGTTGGCAAACGTATGAAGGTTACTACAACGAGCAGGAAACATTTGGTAATTCGCGATAGTGAACCGAGGTGAATAACCACGGTAAAAACAGTATCAAAATTAGTGGAAAAGTTATCCACGATAGTAAAAAAGTTATTGCCGAAGGTGACAAAATATGAAAAACTAATGACGATTGTTAAAAAAAATGTTTTTATTAGGGGAAAAAATATTCACGAGAGTGAACAACTTATCCACTGTTGTGAAAAATTATCCACGAAGGTGAAAAAATTATACATGACGGAAAAAATATTATCCAAATTAATGGAATAGTTATCCACAATAGTGGAAAATTATCCACGATGGTGGAAACGTTATCGATGATGGTGAACAACTATCGTTGATGATGGAAAAATTATTCTCATTAGGGGAAAAGATGTTCGTGGAAAAGTTATCCACGAAGGTGAAAAAATTATCCACCACAGTAAAAATATTATCCAAATTAGTGAAAAAGTTATCCACAATGGTGGAAAAATTATCCACGATGTGAAAAAGTTATCGACGATGGTGACAAAATTTTCCTTATTCGAGGAAAATTTATTCCCGAGAGTGAAAAAAGTATCCACTATGGTGGAAAAGTTATCCACCAAATTAGTGGAAAAGTTAACCACAATGGTGGAAAATAATCCACGACGGTGAAAAAGTTATCCAAGATAGTGATAAAATTATCCACATCGGTGAAAAGTTATTCATGGGAGTAAAAAAAAACATCCTCCATGGTGGAAAAATTATCCACCACTATGAAAATATTATCCAAATTATTGGAACAGTTATCCACGAAGGTGAAAAAATTATACACCAAAGTTTTGCAAAAAATTCGAAAAGAGGGCAACAAAAGAAGAATCATTGTGCACCACGGCAATGCGAGGTCTGCTATAAGAATACCAGCTCTTTTTCGAGCGGCTAAAACTTTGTATTGATTAATAATCTGCCATACATCCATGACATGGCGCCCAATGACGTTGTTTTATTTCCGCACATAATTGATCAACGATATATATAATATCCCTTCTTATTTATGGAATATGGTAGATTGCGGATAATTACACAATAAAATTTCTTATAAAATTTGACGAAACCACAAACTTTGAAATCCTAAAAAATCCTCTTTCCAGTCACACCCTCCGACCCACTGTTCTCATGGATTAAAAACATTTTAAGTAATAATACAAATATTAAAGTGATACAATCCGAAAAATATTTCCCCAAGCTGTTGCAGAGTGCACATGCGGAGCTAAAGTATGTTTTTGTTTCTTTTACAACAACAACAGCAACAGCAACGTTAACAGCGACCAAAAATACTGAAGGGGAAGAATTAAAAACATTGCAAATTGTTTCGCACGAAAGAATTTATTTGCTGGCTGGCTGGTGGTAGTGGAAGGATTTACATTGTATTGTGCGAGTGATTTATTATAGGCTATGTGTAGGTGTGTGCGCACGTATGCGTGAGAGAGTGCGGGCCACCCTTTCAATTCAGGGAAATTTGCCACAAAACTGCGTAAATTTTGCGGTATTTATGGTGGATAGCACTTGTAAGGGATATACACTTTTTGAAAAAAAAGAACAGGGGAAGGTAAGCTTAAATGGTAAATTATTGAAAAAATATAGGGAAAATTTATTATTTCGACAAATTAATATTTTACTTAATTGTTAATTTATTAAAAGATAACAAAACTATTTTTATTAAAAAAAATATGAAAACTTATAATCCTTCATATGCAAGTAGTTTTACTTGGAAACTAACCATTTTGACATCAATTGTCAAAATAGTTTCTTTTTATTTCCATTTCATATTGTAAAATATTGTTTTGCATTTCTATATTCCTAGAAAACCAAATCATCATAAAAGTCACATGAAAACAACTGCTACCTAATATGACAATGTGGAGTATTTTTTTTCTCTTCAATTTCCTGTCAAAGGAATTTTGCGTTTGGTTCCTTTGAAATTTGGGAACAAACAACAATAACAACACTAGAAATCATATAAATGCCACAATATACTGTCATTGCATTGTTCGGTGAAGTTGAAGAACTACAACTACTTCTACTGTAAGTATTATTTTCGCAGGGAATGGAAATTTTCTTATTTTGTAAAATGATTTCGCGTTACAAACATCCCACCCACACACTCGCACATCTGTAATATGCATAAGGACACTAACACAGGCAAATAAATATGTACGCCTGTGTAGCGATGTGTTAACGGAAGTTGTGAAATTAGCAAACATGTTTTGTTATTTTGTTTTTTTGTTCGCTTACATTACGGTTCAGTTAGTATTCCTGCTGCCACAGCTGGCGTTACCGCTACTGCTGTTATTGTTACAGTTTTGCTTCGTTTTCCCCGTTTATGGAGGGAAAAAGCTACAGTAAAGGCATCCAATTTCACTGAATTGCATGCTACCCTACCAAAATAACAAAGAACAACTCAATAGTAAAGAATCTCGTTACCCTCTGTGGAATAAATAAAGTTTTTAACAAGAGTTTTGCTTTTCGATGTTTTTTTTTTTTTGCTACTAACATGAAGCACATACATACATATATAACAAATAATTCCCAACAGCGAACAAGTTTCAGTTTTCCAAAAACTTATAGACTATTGTTCTTAAATATGAATATTTTTTAAATTATTTTGAAGTTGGTTTTATAAAAACGCTAGCGATTTGTAAGCGGATAAATTATTTTGAAATATGAGAGATTTGAGTTAACTCAGCAGCAGGTGGCGTATACGTGATATGTGAGTAATTTTATATTACAAAGGTATCAATCATACACACCCCCACCCCCATACAAAATTTATTTAGTATGATGTATATTATAAACGAGAAAATTCTTCAGAGTGTACGGTCCAATATAGTCGATGAAAAAATATTTGTAAAAAATCCACGCCTATTTAAGGTCGATACAAAATGTTAAAAAAGGACTAAATAAGGTCGATAAAAAATATTTTTATTTCATCAAATTTGGATCATAAATGCGACCTGTACTTTGTTTACAATTTAACATGGACTAACAGACGGATAAACTCAGAAAGTGATTCTATGCATATTCTCAAAAGGAACCATGGGTCTATCTCGTTTTCTGTTGCAAACATATGCGCACAGTGTGGTGATGGGTATAAAAAGACCAAAAACTTTGGCTATATTTTTTGGTGGATGTGTTTGGAATTTATTTAAACATTTTCCAAGGACTAATAAAAATAAAATTTTAAAATATTTCTTTAAAGGAGTACAAGATTAAAAAAAGCAATGGAATGTAGGACCATAAAATTAATATTGGAGTAGAGGAAGGATATGTAAAGGACTACAGCGTGACAATTCCTTTATAAATACAGCGGGGATTTTAAAAAGGAATTTTAAAGGACTTCAGGCCAATATGTGGGCATTATTAAAGACAAATTGTCAAGAAATTCAGGACGAATAAGTGTCGATATTAAGAATAAATTGTGAACGTCTTTAAAAATTCAATGCTAAGAACTATTCATCCACAAAATTAATTTTTTTTTAATATTTTTCAAGGTCTAAAGGATTAATTATTCTTAATAATTAGAGGAGTATTTACTTTAAGAACTATCGGACCTACAAGCTTTGACCAAGAATCTTGATAGTTTCCTTTGAATATTTTTGAACGCACCCATATACGAGGGTAGTTCGGAAACTTCTTAGCCTAGCACAAAAACGCGGTATAAACAGAAAAAAGTTAAGTGTTTTGGAAACATCCATCTCTGTTATGAACACATGTTAGATTTTGTTTCGATCTGGCAACTCCTTCATATGGAAACAGGCGTTCAAAAAGGACGAATCCGAATTTTTTTACAATAGACAAATTAGAAATGTGTGCTGTCATTAAATATTCACACAAAAAAGGTTTAAGAAATTCATAATTATATAGTGAATGTGGTGATTGAATGAGATATGAATCCACCACTATACTCCAGAGACAAAAGAACAATCCAAAAAATGGACTGAAGCTGGAGGAAGTGTCCCAAAGAAGGCAAAAACAATTCAATCGGCTGGTTAGATTATGGCAACGGTTTTTTTGGGACTTTAAAGGTATTTTATTGATTGACTATCTGCAAAGGGGTAAAACAATAAATTCAGAGTACTATTGCAACCTTTTGGATCAATTAAATTTACAAATTTGAGAAAAACGTCCTGGCTTGCAACACAAAAAAGAATTTTTTTTCAAGACAACACAGCGCACAAGAGTGTTTTAACAATAGCTAAAATCAACGAAGTAAAGAACGAGTTGCTTGGCCACCCTCCTTATTCTCCTGATTTAGCTCCAAGTGACTTTTACTTGTTTTAAAATCCAAAAAAATCGTTGCTGCAAGTGTGAAGATGCAATTACAGTTGTACACCACTTTTTTGAAAACCTTGAGGAAAACTATTTTAATCAAGGGATAGTATTACTAGAGAAGCGTTTGACTAAGTGTATTGAAGTTTCAGGAGATTATATTGTAAAATAAATGCTTCCAATGTTATGCATTTAAAATTTAAATTTATTTGTTCATAGACCTTTATAAAAAATGAGATGGCTTTTTGCATTTAAAATTTAAATTTATTTGAAAAAAATCCTATTTTTCGCACTTGTTTTGAATATGAAGTGACATCACATTTTCTTTTGCCTATTTACCAAATCTATACAAAATCAACGCTTCTTTCCCATGATGTAACATACAACATTTTAACTTAATTTCATTCTATAGCGCTTGAATTAAAACAATAATTAATACCAATTTAATTCTGAATTCTTCATCCCATTCATTCTTCATATAACTCTAATTAAGTAATTCCCCTTTTTTATGCATTTAACTCCTTTTAATTTTTATCATTAACATAACAGTTGAAATACACGTTATTTAACTAAAAAATTTCTTTCCTCACACCGCCACGAATGCACAGCGAATTGTTTATGAACATTGTCTTGCCGTTGCTTTCCTTCCGTTGCGTTGCCTTAGTTTTGGTTGAGAGAACAAAGAGAAATGCTTTACTGTGACACGGTTGAAATGCAACCACAACAACAGCCAGTAAAAGTGAAAGTCCCCACCGGAATTATACCAACTGACGACTGAGGACAAACAATGGTACACTCAATCACAGACACACTCGCACACACACACATATACCCATACACATTAGTCAAAACAATGGGCCAAGTAATTCGCACTGCACTGGAACGGGTAGAAAAGCGTGTTAAAAACATTGTAAACAATATTTTATTGTTTACACATTTAAGGCTCACAGGAGAGGACAGGGCGAGGGGAACGCGGTAGTTTGACAGGCTAGCAGCCAACCAAACCGAAAACAATCCTACAAACAAACTCACAAAAATTTCGAAAAAAAAAAACGAATTACATTTGCACAATTGTATTTAGGTAAGTAAACACAAACACATATACGCACACACACACAAAATACAAACAATAGGAAACTGAGAGAGCATTTTTGGCCAAATCCCTACAATTTATTTCAGGCAATACAGAAATGGTGGTACCTTCGTAAAAAACGAAAATCAAAACAAAGAACCCCAGTTGTGTACGGAAGGAAACAACAACTGCCTTAAACAAAAGACAATTTCACCGAGCCACAGAAACACTCGCACACACACACACACACACTCTCACACTGAAACACCATTGTACACGTTAAAATTATAAATGTGCATAAAAACAAAAGAAATAAATCTCAACAAAATTCAAGAAAAGAATTAAAAATTCCTGAGTTAATGGCTAAATTAATGGCAACACTAAAGGACACCACCTGGCATGCAAATTTAAATTTCTTCGTTAGGGAATCATTTTTTGTTTGTTTTCGTTTCTCTCTTTTTTGTTGTGAATATCCTTTGGGCAATAAAGGATAATTTTTCACAGAAGTAGACATAAATAAGAGCCACTATGAAAAGCAAGGAGTGTGAATTGTCACACGTTTGAAATGAAAACAATAAAATGGGAGGAGGAAAAAACTTTTAAATGCGAGAGTTATTTTCGGGTTATTTCAACTTTTTTGGATAATACAATTCATTTTTAATCGAATTCGGGAGAAAAATTTGGTATCTAACGGATTTTTCAATCATTATAATTCAAGCGTTAAAAATTGTGTTGTACGTGTTGAAAAAATACACAGAATCTAAGGGAGACTATTTTTGGGAAATGAAACAGGTCCTTCCATTGGGCTTTATAACAAGACGACTTCTTCTGTTCTTCTTGGAAGAAAATATTCATCATTTCTATGGAAGATGACCTCTACGGAAGACGATATCCAACTCTTGTGTGGAGAAGAACTATTCTGTGGAATAATAAATCCAGGTCTTCTACGAAACAAGAACTCCACCTATTCTGTAGTACAATATATCCAAGGTGTACAGGAAGAAGAACCATAGGTCATCTGTTGGAAAAAACCCCCTGTCAATATAGGAAGAAGACCTCTATATATTCCATCGAAGAAGAAGGAGAAGAGGGAGAAGAATAAAGAATGAGGGAGAATAATAACTTCAGCTCTTTTATGAAGGAAAAGAATACCTCGAGGACTTCTATGAAGAAAAAGAAGACCTTCAGCTCTTCGGTGAAGAAGACCTTCTACACTTTTATAAAGAAGAAGAAGACCTTTAGCTTTTCTGTGAAGCTCTTTAATGAAGGAGAAGAACACTTTCAGATCTTCTATGAAGGAGAAGAACACATTCAGTTATTCTATGAAGGATTAGAGGAATACCTTGAGCTCTTCTATGAACTCCGGCTCTCGTATGAAAGAAGATTTCCAGCTTTTCTATAGGAAAAAGATAAGGATCTATTCAGGTCTTCTATGAAGTAGGAGAAGACATTCACTTCCTCTGTGAAGGTGAAGAAGACCTTCAGCTCTTCTATGAAAGAGAAGAAAACCTTCAGTTCTTTTGTGAAGGAGAATAAGACCTTCATTTTTTATAAAGAAGGAGCAGTCCACCTCTTCTATGAAGGAAAAGAAGACTTTCAGCTCTTCTATAAATCAGAAGAATATTCGTTTCCTGCATGCAGACATTATTTTTTCGCCATACCCAACTGTGTGATACTGATTATAGTGTTCTATAAGTGTTCTATAAACAGGACATATTTGACCTCATTAAACGACCTTTCCAAATACATCTTAACCGAATATTCGTTTCCTCCATGCAGAGATTATTTTTTCGCCATACCCCACTGTGCGATACTGATTATATGAATACTGCTGGGTCCCCCTCCAACATTTAATCACGTACTCTCAGCACACAACCGTAAACCGCGACTATAAATGAACCAGGCTTAAAAGAGAAAGCCAAAAATAATGGCAATGAGGATGAAGATGATGGTGATGCAGCTGCTGGTAGTGGTGGATGGTTGCGCTGGCGTTTTTTGGTTGATAATGCTGAAAATATTACCAGCCGCCGGTACGCATAGTTTTGACCACACTTCATGCGGTTTTTAAAATTCTGAGTCCACAGCTCACATGTTGTCGTCGCTGTTGTTATCGTTGTTGCAGTTATTCAACAAACCAACCGAGCAGCTAGCCTGTCTGGTAGCCAGACAGACAGCCAACCAGGCAGGCAGCCATGCAGTTTGGCAGTCAGCTTCCGTTTGGACTGTTTGGTTTATTGGTTGTTACCACCTTTGATATTTGGTTGTTGTTGTTGCTGCTGCTGTAGTTAGCCACCAAAAATGAAACAACAACAAAAACAAACAGACTGTGGACTGTCGGCACTTGTGGAGGCTAACCAAATATACGCTAACAGGGTTATGGGTTCATCACACACACACGCACACAAAGAGAAATACACATGTACACACTCAAATATAGTTGAACGCCAGTGCACGCATAAAACAAACAGACAAATATACGCATGCATACCAAAGTTCGAGGCGCGCACATATACACACAAAAAATACACAGACGTACGTAACACATTAACAGGAAATCATGGACAAGTGGAAATCCAACATCCAACTGAATATGGCCACTTGAATATTGGTGTGAACTTGCACATATACTCGTACATTGTTGGCTTAGGGTAAATTTTCCAAGCTTTGGTATTTCGCAGGAGAAAAAACGAAAAAAAAGAAATGTACGTGGGTGGTTGAATAATTTCGAGGTTAATTAATCATTAATGATGACTAAAAGAAGATAGTTCAGTTCTTCTTCTGCTGAGATGGATCTCTGCCTTTATTACGAAGAATAACTTTTGGTCTCGTGGTCTTATCTTTCAAATTATAAAATATGATGGTGGTTATTGCCTGATTTTTCAGTTGGTGTTTTATTTTTAGCATTCACATACATATCTACCGAAATAGTTCAGTTCCTCTTGTTCTGGTTGTGAATAATGCTATCATCGTCTATTGCCTGAACTTTGAACGAACATATTTGATCCTTAACATTTTTGTTTTGAGTAGTTTGCAGCAATTGTACTTCGATCTGATGGGGATTTACCACAGTAACATTAGCGAATGGCACGAAATATTTGATACCACAATCGCTTGTATACGCAGATGTACAAGAAGAACTTCAGCTCTTCTGTGAAAGAGGTGAAGACATTCAGCTCTTCTATGAAAAGGAGACTTTCAGCCATTCTACGTAGAAAAGTACCAACTCCAATTGCTA
The DNA here is from genome assembly GCF_032173495.1 of Musca vetustissima. Classification (NCBI taxonomy): domain Eukaryota; kingdom Metazoa; phylum Arthropoda; class Insecta; order Diptera; family Muscidae; genus Musca; species Musca vetustissima. The sequence goes on from NW_026880519.1 coordinate 19,550, forward strand.
ACTCAAAAAACATGGAAGACGACTTTCAGCTCTTATAGGTAAGAAGAGTTCTAACTCTACTATGATCGAAATCCTCCAACTTCCTTTTGAGGAATAAGACCTTCAGCACTTCAATGTGGAAGAAGATCTGCTATGAGGACAAAAATTCTCCAGCTGTTTTGTGAAAGAAGACCTCCAGCTGTTGTATGAGAAGAATATCTCCAAATCCTCTATGAGGAATTAGACCTCCAGATCTTCTAAGAGAATTACAACCTCCAGCTCTTTATGTAAGAAGATCTTATTTTGTCATTTATCTTATGGGGTATGCAGGATATTATATAATTCCTCTCCTAAAAACTATCACGAAAATTCCGCTTTATATATAAAACAACAACAATTGTTTTGCATTTTATTTGAAATATAAAAAAGCCAAACCCTCTAAGCTACAGATTTTTGTTATGAAAAATCTTCTCAAAAATATATGAAAAATTATGACAAATTTAATAAAAAGTTAAAACAAAAAAGACGAGTGAGTGACAGACTGACTGTCGGAATGAATGAGTGAAGCTGCCTTGTTTGTCAAATTTTAAAAATAGAACAAAAGCCTGGCGATGAGAATGAGACAGCAAACATCAACATGAGAAACAGACAAACAAACACACACACACACACTCACAAAAATATTTTACTGCCGCAGAAATGACACTGCTTTGGGTTAAAAGCTATAAAATCAACATCAAAGTTAAAAAGAGATCTGCAACAACACACACACACATACACACCTATACAGTCAGACAGACACACAGAAAGTCAAAAAATATAAAAGAAGAAAAAGCCAAAGAATAAAATAAAACAAAACGCAAATATGTTGTGACGGCAGAAATGCCAGAAATGAATGTCGACGGAGAATGAAAAGAAAAAATTTAAAAACGGAAATGCTAGGAAGCTGTTGCAAATCCTGCAAAGACATCGAGCATCTCTTCTCTATGTCTCTTCGTCTAAGCCAAACATCATTTTAGTATGCCACACATAGCTAACCAGGTTCTAATGCGACAAAAAACCCGCAACAACAGCTAACAGTGTGGGTTTGGCTAGAGATATGGGGTGTTCTATACTCATTAAAAAAATATAGCCTTTTTGGTTTTCAATAAAGAGGAAGAAAAGGAATTTCTGCTCCTCTATGAAGAAGAAAAGGACCTTCAGCTCTTCTATGACATCTCTTCTTTGAAGATGAAGAAGACCTTCAGCTCCTCTATTAAGAAGAAGAGGACATTCTGCTCTTCTATGAAGAAGAGGAGGACCTTCAGAACCTCTATGAAGAAGAAGAGGATCTTCAGCTCCTCTATGGAGAAGAAAATTACCATCAGCTTCTCTATGGAGAAGAAGAGGACCTTCAACTCCTTCTTGAAGAAGAAGAGGACCCTCAGCCCCTCTATGGAGAAGAAGTGGACCCTCAGACCCTTTATGAAAAACTAAGACGGCCTTCAGCTCATCTATGAAGAGAAAAAGAGGATCTTCGGCTCATCTATGGAGATGAGGACTCCTTCAGCTACTGAAGAAGATGACTGCTCTTCTATGAGAAAGAAGGAGACATTCATCTCTTTTATGAGGAAGAATAAAACAATCAGATTAACTATGAATGAAAAATATCTTCGGGTCTTCTATAACATAAATAGGGTTTCTATGATTTAAATGAAGATCTTCAGCTCATCGATAAGGAAGAACAACTTCAGGTCTTCTACGAAAAGGAAGAAACCCGTCATCTCTTCAAAGAATAAGATAACATTCAGATTTTCTATGAAGAATACCTTCCTTGAGCTCTTCATAAGAAGACCGTCCTTCAGTTATACTATGAGAATACCATACTTTAGATATTCTCCGAAGAAGACCGACAATAAGTTTTTTTATGAAGAAGACTTATTCTATGAAGAAGATCTGCTATTAAAAAGACCATATGGAAAAATTTCCGACCTTCTTTGGGAAAATTCGACTAAAACGAATGGGAAATATCTTCTATTCCTTTATCTTCCCAAGGAATATCCCATATCCACCCATACTCATCGTTGCGAATATTGGGGTTATAACCAAAATAAAGGTTAACAGACAAAACCAAAGAGGGGTAAAGACAAACTCACACACGTTGGTGTCCTTTGGTTTGTGTTTTAGTGGTCGACGATAAACAGAAGGCTTCAACAACAAAAACAAAAGACAAAGGAATAACAACAACATATCAGCAACAAAAACAACAATGGACTATTTCCCAACTGCAACGAGGCGAGATAATGAGACTGATGAGATTTTATGTTATAAAATTGATTTTTATTTTTATTATTCTTTTATATATATGTATGAGAGGGGGGCTATCATCTTGTGAATCGGATTAAAAAAACAAATAAAAATACATTAAAAAGAAAAAATACAAGAAAAACAACTTAAGGGTTAAATGTCTGTGTGGGCGTATATTCGAAGGCAATGAATGGGTGGGTGGATGCTTGAAAGAGGTTTACTGACTTTTGAGCTTCAATTAAATATTGTTGCGTTTCTGTTTTTACTACGAAGAGGGGGATTTTGGCAATTGCCTTTTTAGGGGTAGATGTGTGTGAAGGTTATACTTTTTTCATATGGAAATCCTCATTTTTTATTTGAAACAATGCGTAATAAAGGAACATATTTGGTAATGTTGGAATTTTTAAAGTCCCCCAAATAAAATAGTATTATATTTAATATTCAGAATTTAGATGACAATTTTCAGTAATTATTGGAATAGTGCGTGTTTTTGTTTAAAAGAAATTTCCAAGGTATTTTTTTATCTAAAATAAGGAAGGGTTTTCTTAAAGGAAATTTTCAAAGATTTTACATCCAAAAAGCGTCGATTTTTAATAATATTTTTCCTGGACTCTTTGTCCAAATTTTGTGTATTTATACCCTTTACCACACTGTGGTACAGGGTATTATGTCTTTAAGCATATGTTTGTAACAGGCAAAAATAATCGAGATAGACCCATGGTTCCTTTTGAGAATATGCATAGAATCACTTTCTGAGTCCATTTATGCATGTCCGTATGTCCATGTTAAATTGTACACAAAGTACAGGTCGCATTTATTATCCGAATTGGATGGAATTTGGCACAGCTCATTTGTTTGGCCCAAGGACGAACCCTATTGATATTGGGAAAAATCGGTTCAGATATATATTTTCCCATATATATTTTCGTCCGATTTAAGGTAAATTGGGTATATATAAATTGGTATATATAAATTGGGTATATAGCTCCCATATATTCATCCAATTTTAGGTAATTGGTGCACCAAAGTCTCTGAAAATCATTCGATTTGCACGAAATTTGTCATAGCGTACTGAATTAAGTCTAGAATGACGTGTGCTAAGTTTCGTGGAAATCGGTTCAGATTTAGATGTAGCTCACATATATATTTTCGTTCGATTTGTACTTGGTGCACTTTCGATTTGCCCGAATTTTGGTATAGAGGACTGAATTAAGTCTAGAATGATGTTGCTAAGCTTCGTGAAAAGATCCATAGCTAGGCCGACGTCTGTTAGGATACATATGTAGTATATACCCAAAGTGGTGAAGGGTATCATATAGTCGGCTCAGTCCGACTTTACTATCTTCCTTACTGGTTTTCAAAAAAATGTCAATGATTTTTTATCTAAAATGGGAGGATTGAAGGAAAAATGCGAGAATTAAAAAATCAAAGATTTTCCACCAAAAATCGTAAATTTTGTATGGGTTATCGGAAAAAATGTGTGGATTTTTAACAATAAAATTTAAAGGAATTTTCCTGAAAGGCGTGAAAATGAATTTTCAAGGAAAATGGCGCTGATTTTTTAAAAATACATTTTCAATGAGTTTTTGAATGTCTTTGATTAAAAATAAATGTTCAAAGGGGAAGGGCGTGGAACTAAATTTTCAAGGAATTTTTTCTAGAGAGCGTGGATTTTTTTAAAAGGTTCAAACATTTTTTTCTTGATAGCCTTGGATTTCTAAGAATAAAACTTCAAGGATTTTTGATTAAAAACTCGATAATTTAGAGTAGTTTTAAAAAACTTCAACATTTTTCGACAAAAAGGACTGTTTTTTTTTTAAATAATTCTAAAGGATTTCTTCCTGAAAGGCAAGAAAATTAATTTTCAAGGATATTTTTCCTGGTGGGCGTGGAACAAAATTTTTAAGGATTTCTTTCCTTGACTTTTGGCCCAAAAAGATGCAGATCCTTAATGAATATTTTTCAAAGGGTTTTTGAATGGAAAGTTCTGGATTTTTTTAATATATTTGCGACAGATTTTTCCCTAAATTTAAGAACATTTTTTCGAGATATTTTTGGCTTTATAAGAGATTCTTGTTTTTTGATTTGTACATCTTATTTTTTGATTTTTAATATCATCGCCTCTTGTTTTCTTTTTTTTAACATTAAAAATAATTTCCAAAAAAAAAATCCCCTCCAACATTTGTGTAGTTCTTCCCACGCCACATCATTCCATTCGATGCCATTTTCTGTTGGAACTTTGCAGGAAGAACAAACTAAATTGAAATCCATGAAGACTATCATCACAATCTAGGACATTTGTTCCTTGGAGGTAATTTCGCACTATCACACTGCCACAAAACCACTTACACCAATTGTACAGCGACACACACACCCATGCAGACAAAACACCCATACACAAACAAACAATCATTTGTACGTTCCTTCATTCATGTGCATTTTAAGGTTGCAAGGCAAATGTTGCAAAGCACCATACGAAAAAAAACAGAAGGGGGAAATCTGTAAAGAACGACAACGAGAAAACGAAGGAAAATGAACGTTTCAGCAGCAGAGAAGCAGGAAACCAACAAAGCACGACAGCCAACATCCAACCAACCCACACACAATACAATTTTTCACATTACACGCTTCATTTGAAGCGTTGTTCGGAGGGTTGTGTTCTGTTGTGCAATGTTTCTACACTTGGCCACCACATGTTGGTTGCTTATTGGGTTCCCTGTCTGCTGTAGCTGGGTGTGTTTGTGCGTGTGACTACATATGTATATTGCCTTTGGCTGTTCCGAGAACTGTTCTCAACTGTTTTCAATTTACATATGAGCTATTCCACAGAGTAAAATAGGAAATTCAATTTTTGTTTACAAAATTAAAAATTTGAGACATTTCTAAGAATTCCAAAAGGAGGCTAGAAGGAAGAGACGAATTCCTTGGCTTGATTAAACTTTAAATTCAAGCTATGAATATAAATGATTTTGTAAATTGTTTTATTTTGTAACAAAATGTTGATTTCCTTTGTAAGAAAAAATGCCACGCAATGAAAACAGAAAAGCAACAATGTGCGTGTGGTTTCTGGGAGCGCAAATGGCCACAAGTTTACACGGGCATCAAGTGTTGAGAGTTTGTGTCGTGCCAGTAAGCATGTAATTATATAGAAAATAATAATTTATATTGTATATATCAAAGATGAAAATCATAGTATTTTTTATATTTCGTACTAAATATTTGGATACCAAACATGGAATTCAATTTTTTAGACTCTGAAAGTTGGTCCAAATTCTCTCCATGATTAATAACAATTCTCGACTGAAAGTGGAATATTTTTTCTAAGAATTCAATTAAAAATGTGCTGGTAGTGAAATATATATTTTTCCAAATTCCCCCATATATTAGATTTCTTGTTCATTTGAGCCATTTCACCAGCAGCAAAGATTTGAAAAAAGGTAATACAAAAACTGAGTATTTTTTAAGGCAACAATTAACCACAAGTGTCCTTCACATAATTTTATTTGTTTTTATTGTATTGAGAACTCATTTGTATTTCCAAAGTCATTAAAAATCAATTAAATATGCTACAGTTGAAAAAAGCGTTAATAAACACATAATAGATAAACCAATAGTCTGAAATGGAAATATCAGAGGTCTTGTCGGATTTTTTTAGCCAACAAGTGCAGTTTTTTTAAGATATTTTATCAAAGAAATTTCAGCCTAAAACGAGAGATTTTTTCAACAATGGTTTAACGAGATTTTTCGGCACCGACTTCACTTGATATTTAAGAAAATTTTTTGTCCAAAAGGCGTGTAGCATTTAATAAAATTTCTTCAAAGATTTTTGACCCAAAAAGTGTATGGTTAGGTCAATATTAAAAGAGGTGTGGTTTACTCCACCATATGTCTATTGTAGGACATACACTTAAGTCAGCCAAGACCTGGATTAACGTGGTGGTAGTGAAGTCCTTCAGTCGTTTCAATTCACGCTGACATGACAGTTAGGTCGGCAATACTATGTTTCCCAAATTTTTTTTTAACCTGGGCGGTAGCATAGGACGTATTCCAAGCTTCCCTGTCTTCCCCACAAGCCCTACATCCGATGATATTCTTGCACGTAATTTTGTGTAAATAAGCCTTTCTGGCTGAGATGTCCTGTGAGAACACCTGATGGAGTGCTGATTTCTTTTTTGTTAAAATAAGCTTGGTTTAATTTCCATTCGGTTCTTCCCATAATATGTTTATGTCCTTTTCAGTCCGCTCGATATTTCAAAGGATTATGGGAAACTCGTTCGCCATTACCTAATTTCTAGAGGTATTGGTGCTGTTCAAATCTATAGCGGCTTTCTGGGTAACAAGAAATTTTCTATGGTTTTTGTATTCCAGTATGTAACAACAATTACCAGAGCGGATTTGTCCTAGCCCTCATTTTCGGTCCGGTATCATAGTTTCTTGATTTATAAGTCGTATTTTTAGAATATGTTTTAAGATATTCTTTGGTAGGATGGATCAAATAGACCAAGAACTTAATTTTTTGTCTATTTTTCTGGTCGCTCTATAGGTCATAATTATGACCCGAATACCACGAATTTTTACACCAGGAAGGGAATATGAACAAATATGATAGGTCAATATTTAGAGGGTCAAATTGACCCAGACTTTTGTGTGAAAAATTACATTTGTATTCTGGGGAGTACATATCAACTCCAAAAGAAGTGGTTGACCATTAAATTGATACCAATTTATACATATTTAAAGGTGTATATGTGTTACGATATTGCTTAGTATTACTATTACACCACTGGAGGGCGGAAATGTCGCGCTGATCGTTTTGAAATTATACATGAAGTTCGGGTTATGTTCATGATGGCGTCTATAATTTTCGTTGATGTTGAGATTATATTTAGGAGAGCAACGAACCGAAAACTTTTTTGATCAGTTTTTCTAGACGCTCTAGAGGCCATTATATGCAGAACGTCACATAATTTACGCGGTAGAGGGGATCTGACCAAATATTTAGAATGACTGTTTAGATGACGATCGGTCAATATTCCGAGCGTCAAATTAACCAAAACCTAAAGCGGCCAAATATTTATTTTAAGTTGTAAATATTCTCCTCGGGAAAACAAAATTTGGAAAATATGCCACGGTAATGTTAGTGGAGCTGTTGACCTATAATCAGTCAAGAGGGTGCAAATGGAGGTATATTTTCAGGGACATTCACATTTGACGTCTTAAATTTTTTGACAAATATGTTTGTAGATTTACAGATTTTTTATGTAATTACGCTAGTCATGATCTGGGAGCTGGAAAATTCCTATTGCGGAAGAAAGACTTTGGTGAGCATATGGAAATCCCAGAAGGTAGAATTCACCATAGGTCAAAGTTCGGCAATATGGCATTATCATTTTTTTTGCTGGCGATCCTATTATACTTGAAGAGATAGCTTCATATCTTGATTTGTAGCTATTGTATGTATTTTTGAGATTATATTTCTCCAGTAAGACCGAATGAGGGTTTTTTGTAGAACAGTTCGTCCTTCTAACTGGATTCCTTGTGTATCCATTTCGTTCTTAATTTATAGAACCGAGCTCCAATAATCACACGGTGCGATTTTTCATCTCTGCAATGTTCTGCAAAAGATTTTGGGTGGGGTTGCCAAAGACGAGAAATCTATATTTCAACATTTGGTATGTTCCAGTACTTTTTTAATAGTAAAGCTAGTAAAAGGGAAACATTTCAAAATCGCTCTCAAAGTACAAAATAATTTGAAAAGTTCGGGAACGCAAATCTAATAAATATGCCGAAATTAAATGGCAATACTTCAAAGTCAACACAGCAATCAATAAGAAGTAAGCATTCCTGTTTACCATTTTTACTCGGCCAAATCTCTCGAGTAAAAAGTTTTTAAACAGAACGACATTTTGTTTTGTGCTCTCTTAAATTTTACTCAATGTTTCACAAGTTTTGTGGGTTCAGGAACGGGTTTCGAGTAAAAAGTTGCAAAATTTGTAAAATAGTAGATTCCTTTAGGTTCTGGAACGTAACTTTTATAATGGTATATTCTTAATTTTACCCGGTGTGTTATATAAAAAATGTGTTATATATAATTAAATATGACTCACCAAAAAATGTATGTAAAAAGAGTACAAAAAGATCATACCTGAAAAAAGGAAAATAATTATTTATTATTATAATGGGTTGATTAAAATATATTTGGAATTGATCGGATTGTAGAATATAATTTTAAACCAAAATTAGTTTTTATAGTTTCCTAAATCCAAATTACTTTTCCTAAATGTCATATTACATATACAAACTAAAAGTGTTAAATATATACATACTTTGCTTGACTCAATCAATACACTTAGTACAAACTGACACATAAACGGAGTAACACGAACGTAACATTATATATTCTCCATGAAGGGAGAGGGGAATGAACAGAACCAATTCAACAGCCTCATTCTGATGAGTAGACCCCTCTCTACCTCGCATCCTTTGCACTTAATCCCAAAAATATAACAAAATCCATTCCGAACTAAGTTTCTTTGAATAAAACTAATAAAATTATCTTATCTACAAGTATAACTATTAAGAACTCCCTCACACCCCTACTTGGTAAGAAAACATAATGTTCGACAGCATATTATGTCCAACAAATAAAATGGGAATTAATATTCGAAAGGCCTGTCACCCGGCATTATAGCCCACATAATCAAATCAAAGTAAAAGACAAAAAGCACACAAGTAAAAGACGGGCGAGGATACACAATATGTGTGTGCGTATTCATGTATTGGTGATGTGACCCTGTCAATAGTTGTAATAAGACTATTCTGTCATCGGCATAGAAGACAATCTTTGTGAAATGTCATTGAAATAATGGTGACAATGATACCCATCTCTTGTTCTTTTTCTTTTTCTTCGTCGTCATCGTCTTCTTCTTGTTCTTTTCTAGCGCAACAATGGCATGTTAATGATGACACACGAGAATACGTGAGAATCAAGGCATGTCACTTGCCTGTGTTCTTTACAATACACTTTTGTCCATTCATTCATTTTCCTTTTTTCTTATTGCTTCTCCTAGTTTTTTCATAGTAACAGGGTCACCAGCAGGGCTTTCCATAGTTCATATGGTTCCAATGGCGTGATATGGCTACTTAACAGCCTCCACTTCCCCCCAACCCCCAGCTGGGGCCCAATACCCCCTGTCATACATAAGGTGTGTCATTTTTTCAGTCATCAAATCAAAGACATTTGTTGCCTTTTGCATATTTGGTAGCGGGCAGAACCGAGACGAGCAGAGCAGCACCACGTAGCGTCAATTTATTCGCTGGCTGTTTGTTGGTGTGTTTGTTTGTTTGAAACGATGAAATCCTGTCTCCTTGAAATAGCCGAACAATAGATTTCATCAAATCAATATCTTTGTATCTATTGTTATGATTTCAACAGCGAAAAATATCTACAATGAGAGAGAGAGATACTATCATTATCAATGTCATTGTTGGTGTTGTTGTTGCCACCGTCATTGGTTGCTTTGTCATTCTATTGTTGGAATCATTCGGTTATTGTCATTGTTTGCTTATTTCCTTTCTTCTATTTTAGGATTTATTTCTTTCTTTACAGGTATGTGTACAAAGGTCCTTTGAGTTTTCTTTAAGAAATATTGCTAGATTGCTTCCCCCATCACCCCTCCCACACACCCCCGCACATGGGGAGGGGGAAAATGCATCATTGCCAACAATAATTTCAATATTCTCTTGACAGTATTGAAACTGAAAGATGACTGCTTTGAATGTTTGTTCTCTCAGCCATCCATCTACGTCTCCTCCTTCCTTTTATGGCTCATTGTTTGGATGGCAGGGTGGGTGGCGGTAGAGCAAACAATGAAAAATGCTGCTCTTCAAGGATACACTTTCATTAATGTCCTTTCCAATATTTCGTTCGATCTTCCAATAAAATATTGCAGCAACTGACAGTGAAAAGTTTTGTTGTTTCATTTCTTTTTTTTTTGGGTTTTTTGCTTGCCGTTTTCAAGCACAGCTGCTACCCTGTCGTACTACTCTATCGGGGGAATTCTGTTAAAGTTTTTTTTTCGTTTCTTTTTGTTTGTTGAACCAAAAATTCCTTCAGTTTTTAATAAACTTTACTAAAAGGATGTGATATTGGAATTTTCTTCAATAAAGTATTTATGGTTGTTTGTTATTGTTTTTTTTATTTCATTTCAGTTTATCTAGAGATAAAATAAAATAAGGAGGGATATAAAATAGATGTGTACTGCCATGATAAATTAATCTCCATAGATTAATAGAATAGATTTCTGTTGGAGGGAGAGGTGGTTAACGCAATAATTTCGGGAAGGAGAAAAATTTCTACTAAAATTGTAAGCATTAAGAAGTAAAATATTCAATCAGCTAATTATATTTAAATACATAAAATAGAGATAAGTATTTTTACTTCCTACACCACGCTATGGTACATGTTATTATAACTTCGTACATTTGGTTGTAATAGACACAGAAAAAAATGTGATAGTAGTGTGTCGATTCTGTCAAAAGATTTAATTTTCAGAAATTATGATTAAATTTTACACACGGGTTATACGTTTAGGCTGAGAAGGAATTCCATTAAAAAAAGGTTCGAATATATCCTAATTTATATATAACGTCTCTCTAATCTCCATGAACTTATACGAAAATCGCCAAATATAGTCTAGAATTCCTGAGACCTCTAGGTCATGGGTATAAGAATGTTGCTCTGCAAAAACACCGATCTATTTTATACCCTTCACCACACTGTGGTACAGGGTATTATGTCTTTGTGTATACATATGTTTGTAACAGGCAAAAGGAAACGAAATAGACACATGGTTCCTTTTGAGAATATGCATAGAATAACTTTCTAAGTCGATTTATGCATGTCCGTCCGTGTGTTCATGTTATAATGTAAATGTCGCATTTATTATCCGGATTGTATGAAATTTGGCACAGCTCATTTAATTGGCCCAAGGACAAACCCTATTTATATTGGATAAAATCGGTTCACATTTAGATTTAGCTATCATATATATTCGTCAGATTTTTGTCCGATTGAGAAAACATTTTGCACAACGTATTGAATTAGGTCCGGTTTGATGCCTATGTAGTTTTGTTGAAATCGGTCCCGATTCCATTTCAATGGTCTTCAAAAGATGCTATGTCTCTTATATCTACATCATCTCTTGTATGTATCCAAAGTGGTTAAGGGTATCATATAGTCGACTCCGTCCGACTTTTGGTCTTATTGTGTTTCTTAGTATTTTTTTAAATATTCTTGTTCACATAATTTGTCGATTATTATAAATAACATTTTTAAAATACCAACTTCTAAAGCCTATTTTAGGTACTCTACATATCTACAAAATACATTGACATTGTTAAAAGAAATTCCACAGAATGTCCAAAAATAAAATGAAACTAAATACGGAGTTTCTGCAGTATAATTTTTATAATTATGTCAATTTCTTAATTTTGTATGGTATTTGCAACACATTATGGTGTTGGTGCATGGCTTGGCAAGTCAAAAAGTGTTGAAACAAATCCATCCGGCTCTGCTAGATATTAAGCGATTTTTGTTGTTGGAACTCAGTTTTCAACGACTCCGACTCTAGTTCACACAGAACCGAGAGCGAGTGTTTCAGTTGTTTGAAGAAGATATGGATTTTGTGACAGGAAGTGCATGCAATCATCTACAAATAGACTAACACACACACGTACACACATATGAGGAAGAACACACCTATGATCTCAATACACTCATAGAAAGTGAATACACGTATATGTGTGTGTGTTTGCTGTGATACTGAACAATGTATAGAAATTATAACAAAAGAAGAAGAAAAAACCTGTGCACATGGACAAACACTAACACACACACACACCCGTATGTGTGTGTGTATCCGTATAACGGAAATCCCTGCCGAAAAAAGGAAAATACTGAAGAAACCAGCTCCAGTGTTAAAAAGTAAACATTACCAAAGATAACAAAAGTTTGCAGGCACAAGTTTCAACATCACGACGAAAAAATGTGTGTGTGTGTTGGGGATGAAGAGTGAGGAAAATAGATTAAAGAGAAAACACTGATGAACAAACATGATGACAGTATGAATTCATTATGGATACTTCGGAATAAAGCAATGTAAACACTCTAGAATGGAGAGAATTGAAAAAAAAAACATTGAGACAAGTATTGCAAATATTGAACTAAAAATGGAGTTTAAAATTCAAAACTAGAATGTTATCGTCAGCTGATAGACACTACCAAAATCAATTAAAAAACCCAGACCTAATGGTCTGAAGATTGTTTGTATGAAAAAAGTAAAACATTAGTGACTGGCATTCAAAGAAAAAAAAAAAAAAAATAAGACATCAGCAATCTGACCTCAGGGTCTGACGATTTTTTAATTTTTTAACAGACTTCAAGGTATAAAGCATTTTCCATAGAAAAAATCTTCAGACCTCGGCTTTTAGCAATTAAAAAAGCAGACCTTAGGATCTGAACATTTTTTAATAGAAAAAACTCGAACCACAATTTTGAAGATTTTTCTTTTCTAGAGAAAATAATCAAGGTCAAGGTCCGAAGATTTTCCTTCAGACTTCTAATCTGAACATTTTTTCCTATATAAACAAATCAGACATAAGGGTCTGAATATTTTTTCCTATATAAAATCAGACATCAGGGTCCAAAGATTTTATCTATGAATCACGTCACTCCTCTTTTTTTCTCTGCTAGGAAAAATTGCAATTCTTTTGGCCGTAACTTAAATATATCAGGCATATTCCAATACTTATTATTTCAACATTTACATTTATGTTTAACTTTAAGCTCCATCTTCTTTATCGGCTCAGAGGACAGTTTTCAGGATTAAGATACAAAACATAAAAACACCATTCAAGTAATATTTTGCTGGCAACCAAGCCCCTACTCCCCATCCCCTAAGCATTCGCATCAGAGTGGAACACAATAAAAGCATTAAAAGCCTGAAGACAACATTTTCCAATTTTATGATTTTCTAAAGACAGGCATGAAGGTAAACAGGACGAGGCGAAGAGAGAGGGCAACATGGTGGCCGGGGGACAAACAGACCAACAAACATTTATAATAAAACATTAAAATGTCCAGAATGTAAAAAGCGAGAGCGAGAGAGAGGACCAAAAAACAACACCAACACACTCAATGAAACTTCAACTGCAGAATAAATGGCAGAGCCAACCGCCAAATGAAAGGCAGCAGTATCAAGGCTTTTTTCTTGAGTGCAAAAAACAACAATATTTTAATCTTTAAGTATTCCTTGATGTCCTTAAGATTTTCAATGTACGAGTGTGTGTGTGTCTTTCTGCCAAGTTATTCTATAAGTGTATTTGACAGTTTTATTATGTGCAAAATGTATTTGTATTAACAAACGCAATGAAAACAAGAATGAAACAAAGGAAGCAGAAGAAAACAACGACAAAATCAACAACAACGCCAACAAAGGCGATGATGCAGAAAAGTATAAACCAAAACGGAATTATGCCAACAACATCAACAAACATTATTGTTTTTACAATAAGGCAAAGAGCTTGAGCTGAAGCTTAGCCAGAAGACGTATATATATGGGCAATTGAAGGAAAAATTGTGAATTGTAAAAAAAACAAGAAATGGTTTATAAAATTTTCGTAACGTCTTTTGGAGCACGGACATTTTTTCCGAGATTCCATGAGATGAAATATTTTCTTTCTGGCAGGTGTAATATATGCTGGTGGAAAAAAATATTCAAGGATACTTCTGCACCTAGGTATGTCACATGACTGCTAAAGCCGCATCGCGGTGATTGCTTCTCATCTTCACAGCCACTGGTTTTGTTAGAAATTTGGTCCCAACATTTCCACCCGCCGCAGAAGTTAAAGATGATGTCCCGAGCACTACGTGATTCGGATTCCCCAATGTGGGAGGTTGTTGTCCAATTGCTGTGGTATTGTTGTGTCATAGTCACCTTTCTGAAGGTCTTCTTACGGAATATCCTTACCTTTCTTGCGATGGTAGATGGCACTAAGGATTTCTCCTCATTCAGGAACCCCTCAATAGTCCTGATTGACTAAAAATTCATTGTATCATTTTCCCAGTTGTGCTTATACTAATCAGGAAGGGAATTTCTTAGCAATTCCGAACATCCGAATAAATATGAAGTTCCTCTTGATATGCTAGAGGTCTTCTTCCATATAAGAGCTGTCTTCTTCCCTACAAGAGATGGAGTTTTTCCACAGAAAAACTGGAGTTTTATTTTAATAGAAGATCTGGTGGTCTTCTCCCATATAATGCCTTCTATAAAAGAGGAGGAGATGTTTTTCCATAAAATACCTGGAGATTAGAACTTAACTGTTCTCTGGTAAAATTTGTTTGTAAGCATTGACACATTTTTCAAGTGGTTGAGATGATGAGTCATCCATTGTTTCAATGTGCAGATCATCAACACCAGCCTCAATGTCAATAAAATTTCGCCTTGGAAGCATCGTGATTTACCTTGATTTTGAAAAGTTTCTTAAGTCACTGTTGTGTTGACCATCATCACACAATACTCTTGACTGAGACTGAAACAGGCAGTATCCTCACCTTAATATAGGAGGATGGCGTGTCTTCAACTACATGATGCGAACAGTATATATTATATGCGTCCCAAATCGGTCCCTTCTTTATACCCTTAACCACACTGTGGTAAAGGGTATTATGTCTTTGTGCATATGTTTATAACAGGCAAAGGAAAACCAGATATACCCATGGTTCCTTTTGAGAATATGCATAGAATCACTTTCTGAATCGATTTATGCATGTCCGTCCGTCTGTTGATGTTTAATTGTAAACCAACTACAGGTCGCATTTATGATCAGAATTGGATGAAACTTGGCACCAGTTACTTATTCGGCCCAAGGATGAATCCTATTGAAATTGGAAAATCGGTTCAAATTTAGATATAGCTCCCATATATATTTTCGTTCGATTTTATGTAAATGGTGTACCAAGCTCGCAATATTTGCCCGATTTAGACAAAATTTTGCACAGTATACTGAATTAAGTCCAGTTTGATGTATGTGATGTTTTGTTGAAATCGCTTCAAATTTAGAGATAGCTCCCATACATAATTTTTCTGGATTTCATTCAAATGTTATTCCAAAAAATCCAAGTCTACCCGATTGACATGACATTTTTCATTGATTTCGAAATGGTATGTGTATGGCCTTTTATTGGTTCAAATATCTATGTAGATCACAATTTTTTTCGCCCGATTCCATTTCAATGGTCTTCCAAAGATGCAATGTTTCTTATATCTACAGGATATTGTAACATTATCATCTCTTGTCAGTACCCAAAGTGGTGAAGGGTATCATATAGTCGGCTCCGTCCGACTTTTGGTCTTTCCTTACTGTTTTTGGTGTAGTCTAATGGTACTAGAGTAACTATGAAAGTTGAGCATATCATATTCCTGGTTTCTGTATGAAGATGTTGGAATACCAACAGGCTATTTCTAAATTTGATGGTGATATTTCACCCTGAAATGACTCATATATACTATCATAGTATACAAATCCATTGTCATTCGTGTACTCTTGTTCCTCTCATCTATGCATTACATTCGTTTGTTTGTATTCTGTCATATTCCTATTTTTGTAAAAAAAAAATACAAAAATATATATTTTTTTATATTTTGGAATTTTTTTTAAGACTACAAAAATATGCTAATATTATTTGTATTATAACATCATATATTTGCATATTTATACACAGACACACATATATATATATATATATAAATATATAAATGTCAGAATGTGTATAAACAAATGTAAATAAAGGTAACCTAAATGTCTGTATAGATGTGTTTAGAGATATGCATGAATATTAGGCTAGGCTAGGCAGACAATATGACAGAGATAATTTATGTCCAAGAACTGGAAAATAAAGGTATTATTTTAAGAGAGAAATATTTTTTTTCTTATGATAATTAAATAAATATAAATATTTTTTTTCACAATACATTTATTTAATTTATGTTAACCGCCCTAATGTGTCTTGGAATCTGAAACTTTTTTGTTTCTTTACTTTATAATACTTTTTTATTATTATTTATTTAAAAAATATTTTCAAATAAATTGTATGCTATTTTTGCCCTAAAAACCAAATACGTGTTCGTTATAGATTTCTACAAGACCACAACAAGAAGTATAGTAAACACACACACACATATATATACATGTTTATATACGTTACATCCTGAATCATTTTTGGCCCCGAGGTAACAGCAGTAGTTCATCTACATTCTGAGTGCGGCAACCACTTGCTTATGGCATTTTAATAAGCCGAACATGCACCGTCATACATAATTGGGTGGAAAGTGGCGAGCCGAGGACCCAGGCACAAAGTAAAAAATACAAATACAAAGAAATAGAAATAGAAATTATACACAAAAATGTATCTAGGAAGGTAAGAAAAAAAGAAGAACAAAACAACAAAACAAATATTTTGACCATGACCAGAATGCAAATGAATGCTAATGTCTTCTAAAATTCAAAACGCCCTCCTTTGGACAATGACAATCTTAACGCCTCACCTTGATCTTCAAAAATAATCTTGGAACGAAAAGGGAGAATAATTCAAGGTTGGGCAGATGAAAGTAAAACGACAAAGGAAGACGTAAAAATACAATGACACAAGGGAAAATAAGAGAGATGTATGTCAGAGTCAGAAGGTAACACCTCGAGCCTTATATATGAATTATCTATGTAAGATAAATTCAATATAGAAATTATAAATTGAATTGATTTTCTATATAAGTAGCTATATAAATTACACACATTCGCCATTCCCGTTATCTATGTGACATAGATACATAGTAAAGCATATTCAGATAAACTTATAGATATCTATGTTACCTAAAGGGCTTATGTTTAATTCTTATTATGTTTATTATCTAATTACTATTATTTAGATAAACTATATTTATCTAACAACGTATATTATGTATCTACATAGCCATTATAATTATCTGATTTATCTATATGATTTATGATTATCTCTATTATTTAAACGATTTAGATTATTTATCTACACTACCTTAATGAATTAGACTACTTATTAAATAAACCTTAATAAATAGTCTAATTCATTAATAACTTCGATTATTTATCTAAGTTATGTAAATAAGATATCTAAATAATGTAGACTGATTATCTACATTATCTAAAAAAAAACATTGATTACTACGTTATCTTAATAATGCAAATGCATTTCATACGTTATATATCATCGTTCTACATGTCATCGAAATTACGAAATTAATCATTGTAGATTATCCATTTAATCTAATATAGTTAAATCGGTTATCTATGTTATCTAAATTATCTGGATTGTTTAATGCTCATCTCAAATAACGTAAATTAACTTTTTACGTTTTCTAAATAAATAACATTGATTGATTATCTAAATTATCTTATCGTAGTAATGTAGATGTATTATATACGTTGTATAAATGTCATTGAAATTACGATATTCATCATTACATATTATTTTATCTCATATAGATAAATTCGTTATCAAATTAATGCTCATCAAAATAAAGTAAATTAGTAATCAACAACAAGATACTTCGATTATTTACGTTATCTTAAACATGTAATTGCATTCCATACGTTATATACATGTCATTGATTAATTATCTACGTTATCTGAATAATTTAGATTGTTATCTAAGTTACCTAAATATAAATGTAGATGCATTTTTAGATTTATCGAAATAACATATATATATATATATATATATTTTTTATATCAAATTTATCTAAATAATTTGAATTCATATATATGTATATGTAACATAGATTGGTTATTTACGTTATCTAAATAACGTACATTGGCTACTATTGAATAATATTTTTTCAAGGTTCTATAAGAGGTGTGGATTTATTAAAGAATATTTTTCAAGGGTCTATAAGAGGTGTGTATTTATTAAGGAAAAATTTCCAAGGGTTTATAAGAGGTGTGGATTTATTAAAGAATATTTTTTCAAGGGTCTACAGGGTTTAACATAACATATTTAGACTACTTAACTGAGTTATCTAGGTTATCTGAAAAAACAGCATATTGTTTATTTACGTTATCTAAAAAACGTAAATAGATTTTCTATGTTATCTTAGTGACATATATAGAACATTATTGATTATCTACGTTATCTTAATAACATATATTTTTTATCTACGAAAATAAACAGCGTAGATTCTCTATATAGGTTATCTAAATGACATGTATATATTATCTACCATATCTTAATAACCTATATATTTAACTAAAGTATTTAATTTATCTACATTATCTACATGAAACGACAATATTTCCTTTCATTATTCGATTTAAATGTATTTCACTTTAATTTTTGTCCATTTCCTTGCGGGATTTTTCCTCTTCAATTCCATTTCCCGGAAACTTGAACAAAATGAGAAAACGCCGAAAAACCAACAACGAAAAAACTGAACACTATGGAGGAGATATTCTGAAGCAGCAACAAAACCAATAACAACTACAATGCCACATTACAAAACAACCGAAAAAATGTTTTGTTCAATAAGAAGCAACAACAACAGCAACAACAAACGGACACCAGGTCCCTGCTGTTCAACCGTCAAAAGAAAAAACTTTAAGGATTTCCCTGGTGCCATGTTCCACCAGAGCATCGAAAGCAAATACAACAGCCACAACAACAACAACTACATGAACAGTGGGACAGACAGACCGACAGGCAGATGGATGTTAAAGAAGACAAATGTTTTATGTTCGTGTATTTCTCGCTTTCTAAACAAATGTTGTGTTTAGTTTTTTTTCTGCTTTTGAAGCTACAACAACAGAAACTATTTCTAGTAGAGTTGCTACAGTTTTGATTCAAGTTGTTGTGTTTGTTGCTATTTTTGTATGTATTTAATATAAAATTCACACTTATGGTTATGGGCACATAACACTGAGTTAAGTTTGTTAAGCATTTTACACTGATGGGAATTTAAATAGCAGTGGATGAAACCAGATGAAGAAAAATAAGATTTCATCTATTGCTGTATGGTGGATGAGATGGAATGACAGGCAACAAAGACTGAATAAAAGCTGATACCCACAAACCAACAAATATATGAAATTAAAAAATAATAATAATATTTTTATATGACTCTTAAAGAAGTTTTTATATGATACCTTTTAATATACTTTGTATTCCTCACATGAAAACAAATAGCTCTTATCAACAAATAAAAATCTCCGTCTTTTTTACAAAACAAGGTGTTTTTCACACCTTTGCTCTTTAACTGTCCACAACTGTTGAATTTTAATGCCATATAAATTTGAAACAAATCTTCCCCGTTTATTTCCGTTTAGGAAATTTCTTTATTTTATTTCGTTGTCTTCTTCATGTTTCGGTTTTTTGTATTCTATAATAAAATCTTGTATTTGGCCAATGTATCGGAAAAACGAATTTTGGCCATCCAACGGCAGGCAGACATTGCATTGCCTCCATCCATGTAAAATGGTGACCATAGTGGCGGCTTTACAACTGACTCTTCTTCTTCTTCTTGGTCCTTTCGCTCGGTTAGGTTGGATGTATAGTGCAATAAATTTGGCAATCTTTTACTTGTACATGTCGTCCAACAGTATCCGTTCACCATCCGCCGGCCTGTCCTTATACACTTCCCACATAAATAATTCAACGAATTCGTTTTTTTCGACCTCCCTCTCCACCCCTTCCTAGAGAATCCTTTTGGCCTGTTTGTTGTTTCCTACGTAAATAGGCAAAACCCCCATTAAACACAAAAAAGGGTGTTAGAATAAATAGGCAGTTTTCGATAACCATCAAAATCATCTTTAAAATAAAAAGTTTTTTCTCTTAAGTTTTCACAGAAAAGGATATGGCCGAATGGAAGAGGTCACGAAGGAGGAAGGAATTTGTGATTTTATTTATTTAACAACAACATCAAGAGCAACAACAAAAAATGATAAACAATGTCATAGACATATGGTGTTGTTGTCGTTGTTCTTCTCCGCTTGTCTTGTCTTTTCTTTTATTTGACATATTTGTTGTTCGAAGAAAAAAAATAAAACAAAGAGTAAAGAAGAGGGTCCATACCATATTTCTTTATGACCTCATTTTTATTGAACAAGAAAAAAATTGTCTTTTGATTTATGAAAAATCAAGCAGATCAAATATGTTATAATATATAGAATAGACATGAGGGGATTGATGTCGTACAAAGGTGATGTCGAACATATTGGGAATTTGTTATAGAATTTTTAATTTTTATTTGAATGTCTACTTTTTAAGATATACCAAATATAGAAGAAGACCACCTGATTAAAGAGGAATAAGATTACAAAGACCTTCTTCTTGTTATAGAAGACCAATAATGTTTCACACAAAGTACCTGCAGGCCTTCTTATACAAAACGGGAATTTTATGGCAATAGCTTGTCCCATCGAAAACCGATAGATCTTAAAATAAAAGACCAGTAGAACTTCTTCTACACGTTCAGTGTGGTGTTTTTTTAATACCAGAGTGCCTTCTTTTAGATAACAGGCAGTATTCTTTTTAAACCCCAGTATGTGTTTATATAGAATGCGAGAACCCTAAAGAACTATTCACAGGATTCCCTAATAACAACAAGACATAATGAAGCGTTCCATGGATTTATATAGACAAAATATCCTCTACGGTTTTCATAGACATATGACATTCTAAGGTGTTTAAAAAAAATCCTAGGATTTTAGTTGGCAAATCTTCTAATTGTTCTTTTAAAGAGATCTTCTGAGATCTACTTTAAATAGAAGACATTCTTAGATATTCTGTGGACTTAAGACATTTTAAGATTATAAATAGTTCCTGAGGCCAGATTTGTTATACTAAAAATACCTCAATCAATTTTTTTCCAAAAAGCAGCAGACTGAAGTCAATAAGACAAAATACCTCAGACATTGAGGTCAGTTTTTTTCTTTGAAAAGAAAAAGGACTTACCTCAATACTTCATTAGTTGAGACTAAACTAGTTTTTTTATAGGAAAAAAATTCTCAGTTACTGAGGCCTTATTTTTTCTATAGAAAAAAATTCTCAATCATTAAGACCTTTTTTTCTAAACAAACCAAATTAGTCACAGAGACCTATTCATAAAAAAAATCAGTCACTGAGGTCATATATTTTTCCATAGAAAAAATTGTCTGTCATTGAGATTTGATCCGTAATAAGGCGAGATTTTCTATAGAGAAAAGTAGATCAGGCACAGTCACGGAGGCCTTATTTTTTGTAAAGAAAAACATTTTTCGGACCCCAAAGCTTTAATCACAGATGCGGTAGAAAAATAACTCAGTCACTTATATCAGGTATGTTTCTATAGGAAACAATATTTCAGTCATTTGAAACACTTTTTTCTGTAGAAAAAAAAAATCAGTCACTGAGGACAATTTTTTCAGGCTGAGACCTAATTTTTCTATAGAAAAAATACCACAGTCACTGAGGCCTAACTTTTTTTATAGATAGAATATACCTTACTAACTAAGACCACATGTTTTTCTTTAGAATAATGTTTTGTATAGAAAAAAATTTCTCAGACACTGAGGCCAAATTTATTTATAAAAATACTGATGTCACTAAGACCAGTTTTTTAATACTCAGATTTTCTCTTTAAAACCACGGCTAATTTTTATAAAGAAAATGCCCAAGTCTTGTTTCGTTATTTCTAAACAATACCATTTGGTTTTCTAGGGAATACAAGGAAAAAATTTCTATTTGAAGTACAAATGATCTGCTATATGATAACCAAATCTTCTTCTAAGATCATCTGCAGAAAGCAGACCTTGTAAGGTCGTCTATAGATAAACTCCTCTGAACAGAAGATATTGACAGGTCTGAAAACTTTCTATGTTATATCTTAGACAGAAAGCACAATGAATCCATAGTTTGTCTTTAGAAAATCTTTTCCTCAAAAACCTTTTACTTACCCCTCTTATCTACTTTTTTCTTCTAAGGCATTTCTTCCCCTCTCTTTACATTCTCAATAAATTTATTTTTCAACAAACAAAATTTCATATTCAGTAGCTGCCTGCCTATCTATCCAAGCGCTGACTTGCAAAACAGTGTTTAAATCATTCATAATAGAATTTATCTGTTGTTCAATTACCATCAAAATTAAATGAAAAGGATAAAAGATGAAAACCTTCATAAAAATTGAATAATTCAACAACAACAACAACGATTTTGATTTTAATATTCAAATAAACAAGCAGCACTAACAACCTAACAACATTTTGTATATTTTTACATTTTCATATTTGCAGTGGCTGTTGTTGTACTCGCTGCTCTTGTCGTTGTTGTTGTTGTTATTGTAGACTTTAAACAAAGACTGGCAACAATGATGCATTTTGAGTATGGCTCTTATAGTTGTTACGAAAGTCCTTTTTTCGTTCATTGTTTTTTCAGCATTTTTTTGTTTTTGTTTGTATATGCCAGACACACACAAACACATTCACACCACAATCACTCATCTTCATCATTCGCACACTGACTGGCAAATTTGCAATAGTTTTCGTTGGAAATGTTTAGATGCAGCCCGACAGCATTTGCTCAAAAAATATACTCTTCCAGCAATTGTTTGTTTGGTTGTTTCGTTTTTATATGTAGATGTGCATGTGTGTGTTTTTGCCGTGGCTGATGCTGCTGCAGCATCCACTTGCCTCGGTAGTAGTAGTGTTGGTAGATTGTGTTTGCAATGTTTGAAGTGTGTTAGTGTAATTGTTGTTGTATGTGTACGTGAGTACCTCTTATCCTAAACCAAGAATTCAGATTCGGTTATTGAGTAACTTGGCCACTCACTCAGTCACTCACTGACTGACGACTCACTTCATCGCATCGCACATGAAACCAACTACAACAAAACCAAAAAACGAAACTACAAGTGTGACAGGCACGTTCTTAGTTTGCTATAGACGATGATTTTCTTTTTGTTGTTGGGTTTTCGTTGTCGTTGTTGTTGTTGTTTTATTTTTGTAGCTATCTGTCTGCCTGTGTATTATTATTGTTATTCGTTATCCTTTGACCAATCATACCACACCATCATAGCCTCGTAGTAGTTCATGGTACATGCCTGGCAAGCAAGACTTGACTTGACTGACTGTCTGGTTGTCTGTCTGACTGTTTGACTGCATGCATGTCAAGCACAATTTGATTGTTTTGATCTAAGAGACAAATTTTAAGATAGGACCAAATTCTGTATTCAATTTATGTGCATACATAAAATGCTGTCAGAAACACTCGCACATACACACACATACATTCATACACCTAACAAATAGTTATGGGGCTGAATGTATTATAAATGTGGAAATATATTAAAAAAACTGGGGACGTTGGACAGTGGAGCCAACGGTTTTCAATAAAAAGTCCTTTCTTCCTTACAGAAATCCACGATTTGTTTTATCCAAAAAATTGCCAAAGAAGTCCGTTAAAAAAATCCCTCTTCATCAATTGCAGATTTCAGTCACTGAAGACAAATTAATTTTCTATAAAAAATAGGAGGTCAGATTTTTTGCATAGAAAAAAAAAATACCTCAGACACCTCAGAAACAGAGGTTTGACTTTTTTATTTAAATACCTCACAAACTGAGGTCTGACTATTTTCTACAGAAAAAAATACCTCAGAAGTTGAGGTCTGACTTTTTTCCTATAGACAAAAATACCACATAAGCTGAGGTCTGTTTTTTCTATAGAAAAAAAATACCTAAAAGGCATTTAGATAAATTTCTGTTGATAGAAGACTAATAAAATGTCTGGGTCCTATGGAAAACCTGCAGAAAGACTTTTTTCTACAGAAGATCTATAGAAGTCTTATGAAGATAGTGGTAACGCACACGTCCTCCGTCGATTAAAGACACATAAATGTCGTTCTACCTTATACCTAAGTAGAGTCTCATTCTTTAAAGTTCCAATGTTACTTACTGCCATTTATAAGAAGATTTATATATTCAACTATGAATAGTTGTTATGCTGATGGATTTTCCCCCTCTCCTCCTCTTACAAGCATATGTTGCTGGATGTTATTTCTGACGATGATGGTGCTGGGACTGCTGCTTATAGAAAAACTAAAATCCAATTTGCTGCAAAATCATCGAAGCACAATTATGGAGGAAAAGAGAACAGTCAATCAACAAACCAACCAATCGAACTTCAAATTTAATGACACTGATGTATTGCAGTACTAGTTTCTCTATTCCCCCCTTAAGCACTAGACCACATGAATATTGGTAATACGTTCTCGTTCCGTTGTGTGAGAAGTGAATCCCCAATTGAAATGGGAAAACTTGTAAATGTTGTTTTAATGCAGAAGCTTTATAAGGGGAATATTTGTTTAGGAGGGTAAGTATATTCGTTGTAGGTTATAGAAAAAATAGAAGTACTGAATACCATCATAAATGTCGATTATATAGAAAAATTATGGCATTAGAGGTTTTCTGACTACAAAATCTAGAAACAGAAAGTTCTTTGCAATTCTTTACAATGTTTTTTTTCTTACAAAAAAAGTAGTGAATCAGTTGACTCAATTTAAGCTAACAAATCAACATAATTGTCCTGTCTTCCCCGCGAGTCTTCCTTTAAGCCAAATACCATTTCACCTGTTTCAAACAACAGAAAACAATTCCATCGCATATTCACTCATATACAGACCATTTACTTCTACAACATGCATGATTGGAATGCAGATGAATGGATGGATAGCTAGCTAGCTGGCTCTTTGGTATCGTATTGTTGTTCCCACTGACCACCAATTCACAGTTGTTGTGGGAAGGTAGCATTTAATTGCTCCACAAACATTTCTTCACTGATTTATTGCAACAACCTGGCCCTAGTTTTGCTATGACACGGTCGAATAAGGTCTTCACTGTGTGTGGGCCATCATTTCTGCAGGACATCCAACTCGTCAGGATATCAAGTAGAATAGAAAAACAAAAATACAACAATGTTAGCAAGGTGTGTCCATATCTAGTAGCCGGTCACATGTATGGCGTTCTCTTCTGTATCATCAGCATGTAGGTTATGTTGGCATTTGGCAACAGTTCTCCATTGTCCAGTCCAACCACAAATGGTGGACTATCCAACAACAACTACAAACAAGGGTTTTCTTCATTATTTACTCAAAATTCTTTCGTGTTCATTGTAATTTTGTAATTACAGTGTTACGTTTTCAGTTTGTTTTTGTTTTGTTGTTGTTGGTGTTTCCTTTCTCTTTCTTAGTTATGAGGTGGGAAATGAACCCAACACCTCATATAATGGCAAATTATATAGTGAGGGCGGCGAGGGCATGTTTTTTGTGTTGTTTCTGTTGCTCTGCTATTTTCTTTGTATAGTCACGTTTTTATGACCTTTCATTTTTCATTTTCTGTTTTTTTTTTTTTTTCATTTTTGCCCTGGCATTAGGCTGAAGTGATTTTAAACTATGATTGATGGATTTTTACGTCTATGTGCCTTTTTTGTTTTCATTTTGGGGTCATAAACAAATTTTGGATTTCTTCCAAAATATAAATATTTGGAATTGAAATTAGAAATGAAACCTATGTTCCTTTTCAAAAGGCCAAAAACACAAAAAACACAACTATTTTAATATTCTGGCTATTATGGAATATTAAAAATTCATAGAATGTGTTTTTTTATTTCGGGAAAAGGAAATAAATAATTATATTCAATATATATTAAAAGGTCATTGAAAATATACATATACACAAACGATTCTAATGTTCTTAGAAGAACACGTAGAAAAAAACTCAAGATCACACATCACATATTCGATATGCGGATATTTTTTTAAAAGAAAAAAATATCGGTTTTAAAAAAAATACACCATTATTTTTCAATATATACACAAAATCCTCAGTCATAAATGAGGATATGGGAATAGTTTTTCAGCCATTGCGGATTGATTTTCTATATTCTTGGTTATAAATGTCATAATTTTCTACAGAATTTTCTATAGAATAATAAATTCCTGTCGCCGAGGCCAGATTTTTTTATTTTTATAGAAAAAATACCTCCGTGATTGAAATCTTATTTTTTCTATAAAAACCTCAGACGCCGAGGTCTAATTTCTATAGAAAAAAATACCACAGAAACTGGAGTCTGATTTTTCCTATAGAAAAAATATCTGAGACCCTGAGGTCTGATTTTTTCTATAGAAAATATACATCTATGGAAAAAAATACCTCAGACACTGAGGTCTGATTTTTTATAGAAAAAATACCACAGACACTGAGTTCTGATGTTTTTCTATAGAATTAATACCTCAGACACTGAAGTCTGATTTTTGTCTATAAAAATAATACCTGAAACGCATAGGTCAAATTTTTTTATAAAAAAATACCTCAGGCGCTGATATCTGATATTTTTCTATAGGAATAAAATTATCTCAGACGCTGAGGTCTGTTTTTTTTCTATAAACAAAATACTTTTGACACCGAGGTCTGATTTTTTCTATAGAATGATTTTTATGTTGAAAGAAATACTTTAAACGCTTAGGTCTGATTTATTTCTATAGAAAAAATACCTCTAAACCTGAAATCTCATGTTTTATATAAAAATTCTTTAGACACTGAGGTTTGATTTTGTTTTCTATAGAAAAATTATTCTGATTGTTGGTTTCCATAGAAAAAATGCTTAGAGACTGGAACCTTATTTTTTCTATAAAAGAATAACCTCAGTCACAGATAATTTTTCGATAGAAAAAAATACCTAAATCTGAATTATTCCTAAGGGAAAAATATCTGTCACTAAGACCAGTCCTGAGGTCTGGGGCCCATTTTTTCCATAGAAAAACAAATACCTCGTAGATTGAGGTCTGATTTTTTTTTATTTTCTGTAGCACTGAGGAAAAAATTGCCTCTTTCACTGAGGCCTATTTTTGTAGGGAAAAAATATTTCTTTCACTGAGTGCCGTTTTTTTGCAAAAAAAATATATCAATCGCTTATTTTTTAGATAAAAAATTCATCAGTCACTGAGGCCTCATGTATTTCTACAGAAAAAACACCTCAATCTGATTTTTTGTATAGTAAAAATAAATCTGGCCTGATTTTATCTATCGAAAATTAACCGTGTCATTGTGGTCTGAATTATTTCTAAGGGAAAATATCTCAGTCATTAAGGCCTGATTTTTTCTATACAAAATAATATCTCAATGAATGAATTTTTTCTATAGAAATAATGTCTGATTTTGTTTTTTTTTTAACTATCTCAGGCACTCAAACCTGATATTTTCTATAGAAAAAATTACCTCTTTCACTGAGGCCTGTTTTTTTTCTTTTTGACTGAGGACAATGTTTTACCTATAGAAAAAAAAAACTGCAGTCACTGAAGCATGATTGTTTTCTATAAAAAAAGGACATCACTTACTGACGACTATTTTTTTCTATAGAAATAATACCTCATTGACTAAGGTCAATGACTTTGTGCTAAAGAGGAAATTACCCCAGTCGCAGAGGTCAGAATTTTTTTATAGAAAAAATCTTTCTTTACTCATTCTATAGAATAAATACTGTCCACACACAGACATTCTTTTCGTATAGTAAAAATTCGCCGAACTCTAAAACAGATTGTTGAATAAAATAAATGCAATAATCTTTGAATGAGTACTTTTTCATTAGAGAAAAATTTTTAATTTGTTTATATAGAACATTTTAAATTAATTGAAATTGAAATGTATGCCAAGCTTACCCCAAATTTTAAATGACTAAAACATACCTGTAAAGAAAAAGAAAAAAATACATAAATTAACACATTTTTTTTTTAGAAATATAAAAAATATTATTGTTATCAAAAAATCACTTGGATATAAAAGGCAATTTTTTCTATGAACAAATATCTGGACATTTTTCCTATAGTAAAAATGCATCCTAAAAATCTTCACTGATGAGTTTTCCGTTTTTCTTCATTTTATTCTTTTTTTATTTATTACATTTAGATATTTATTTATTTTATTATTTTTTTAGAACAATTTTCAGTTCTATATGATAATTTTTTTTCCAAGCATGAAAATTTTCTATTTCTATAAGTGCATCAAATTTCCCCTATACATTTAATACTTCCATAAAGTACCTATATATTTATTAAGACCATATCTTAGTTTGTTAAATTGTGTGTGTGTGTCTATGTTTTTCCTTCGTCGAATTTCCAATGAAAATTTCTGATCAATTGATATGCCGAAGGTGTCAAATGATTATTTATCCTTCATTAAGTATTTCCATATAAAATAGTTTTCATTCATGTTTTTCTATCGGATTCCCTTAAATTTCAACTCCAAATATTATGTATGTATGAATGCCGTTGTTGTCGATATGGTTCACACATGTCTGATGGTGGCATGCATATCAATATGCTTTGTTCAATCACTTAATGGACACACTATCGAAAAATTCATTTTCGTAAAAATTCATTGGGAATATTTTTTGTGGCAGAGAAGGGAATTGCCGAAACCAATACAAAAACCCTAATCTAGGCTCTTTTTGTGAATGGCAATACCAATAAAATAAACAACAACAACAATTTTCCAAACACTACACATGTGTTATCAATACATTACATAAATTCACAGAAACACAATAGAGCGTGCACACACACAGAGTCATGCGTGGTTGTTTCAACACAAATCCGCTAAAACGGAAATAAAATATCGAAAAATATTCAAGCTGAAGAAATAAAAACAAAACATGGAAACACTACAACTTCAAAACAAGCGGAAATGAGTGACCAACCGTAAGGGTTTTTTTTTGCGATAGAAATATTTTTCATGTTGTTGCAAACAAAAACAACAACGAATTACAACGCAAATTGTATTTCAACAGAACGTTTACATATATTTTTGTGGATATTGTCATAAAACGGGTTCATCGCATTTAATGAAGGAGGCTGAGCGCACAAATCGAAATTACAATATTTAAATACACTCAGAAAAAAACTATTTTATTAAATTTTTTTAAAAAGTTTCTAAGAGTTGGAATTTTATAATTTGACCAGTTTTGGTCATCTGGGCCATTACTGGTGGTCAAATAATAAAGGCCGGTCCCTTGACCGGCCTTTATTATAGTAGTTTTATCGATAGTAGTTTTTTCGAGTGTATTTAACATTCCTACCCAAAATTTTTTTCCATTAATTGTAAAGGATAATCGCTCGCTGGGAATATCCAAATCGTGTTTTAAGTTTTATTTTCGGCTATCATCATCAAAATCGGCACGAATATTTCTGTCACGCCATAAATGTGTCAATAAAATGTTTACGAATACAATTTGGGTTATGATAACAAATGATTGGCCCATGCATAAAAATTGGATTGAAGCATAGAATGCCCAAAATGGTGTTGGGCTGCGTTCAGAAATTGTATTAGTGAATAATAATTCGGTCAGTCCAGTAAAATATCAATATAAACAAAGCGAAAGGATAGGCAAAATAAAGCAACAAAATTCAGGAAATTCAATGTTTGTGAAATATCAGAATGTACAGGTTTTGAGTCAATTTTTTCTATTGAAAAGGGGACTCAATAACTCAGGCTTTATTTTTTTCAGTAAAAATTACTTCCTCAGACATTGAAGACAATTTTTTACAGAAAAAATGCAGCAGGCAATAAGGACACACCTCAGACACTAACATAAAAATACCACAGTCAGATATATAGAAAAAAAAAATAACATCAGACATTGAGGTAAATTTTTTATATAAACAAATCCACAGGCATAGATAGCCAGAATAAAAATAGGGTAAGGTATATAGGAAAAACTGGCCTATGTGCCCAAGAACCTCTGGCTTCAGAATTGTGACATATTTTTGTAAAGAGAAAATGCCCCAGAATCAATAAGAGATAACGGTATAGATTGTATACCACCTAGCCAAGATGAGGGCCGGATGTAAATTAATCGGCTGAATAATAATAAAGCAGGAGGTGCCGATGGATTACCACCAGAACTATTCAAGGCACTGATCAGGATTAGTACCACTTGGCTGAAGAATACATGCCCAATGATTGGCACCTCAGCATACTGTGTCCCGTGTCATCTATAGAGGAATTATTATCCTTCCCATCACATATAAAGTGCTATCCAGCGTGCTGTGTGAACGACTGAAGC
The DNA here is from genome assembly GCF_032173495.1 of Musca vetustissima. Lineage (NCBI taxonomy): Eukaryota > Metazoa > Arthropoda > Insecta > Diptera > Muscidae > Musca > Musca vetustissima. The sequence continues at coordinate 49,987 of NW_026880519.1, forward strand.
CAAGGGTCTATGACATTATTATATCATACCAATGCGGCTTCAGACCTGGCAAATCCACCATAGACCAGATTTTCACTCTGAGCCAAATCCTGGAGAATACCCACGAAAAATACATCGACACATTCCACCTATTCGTCAACCACAAAGCCACATTCGACAGAAATGACACTCTGTACACCAAACAGCATATGTTACTCGTCGACGACATCGACATAATGGGTCGAACATTGCGAGCTGTAGCAGCCACCTTTGAATGAATTTTAGAAGGAGTCTGCCGAAGCGGGTCTGACAGTAAATGGCGAAAAGACCAAGCTTATGGTATCAACGCGCAAGACGTCCAGTAGACCCGGACGAACTGTCGAACTTGAAAACTACAGAATCGAGAAAGTGAACGATTTTATATACCTCGGTACCGACATAAACAAAACTAATAACATCAGCTATGAAAACCGGAGTTGAATAGTGCAGGCCAACAGATGTTACTATGGTCTGAGTAAGCAATTCAAGAACAAGTCCACCTCTCGCTAGACCAAACTCACACTCTACAAGACGCTGATACTACACGTGCAGTTGTATGGATCTGAGGCAAACCGATGAGACAGCTCTTGAAGTGTTTGAGAAAAAAATTCTCCGGAAAAGTTGGTCAGATCCCCTCCCCGGTGGAACATTTAGCATGTTCGGCATTTGATAACTTGTTTGGCGCACTGCAGCCCCTAAATAGCATCTAATCAAACAGACAAAGAAGTGTGTCATCAAAGTATTAACCGATCATCACCAAAAACAATAGGGGCAATGTGGTTGTTTTTTTTTTCTCCAAAAAGAAGCTCGATCACTGAGATCTAATTTGTTATAGACAAAGTTTGTTAGTGCCAAGACTTTGATTTTATAGGAAAAAATAAGCTGGTTTCTGAGGGAAAAGCATAGGTCATTAATATAGAAAAAAAATCTCAAAAATACCTCTAAGAATTTTTTATTTTCCATGTGAAAAATGTCATTAAAATTAAACACATCACATATCTCTTTCACAGAAAAAAATTGCATATCTAATATTTCAAATAGCATTTGCCCAATAAATTAACTCATCTGAATCAGATCAACTCCGATTATCGAAGTATTTGCATATTTCAAGTGTACCAACTAACTAACCTCCATTTGCAAAATACAACATTCATTGATAACTGCTGATGACAATTGGAAAAATGTCACGTCTATAGCTCGGTCATTTGTTTGGCAAGGAAATTGACGACCTATTATTTGTACGCTAATGACTCAGATATGCTACTGCCGAGCTGCTGGAGGTGTTGTTATTGTTTACTCAGGATGATGATGTAGATGGGAAATATGTGTGCATGCATGTATTTGCAAATGCTTGCTGTTTAGTCATTTAATCCGATATTGGTAGGCCAACTGACAGCCAGTCGTCATCGTCATCGGTTCCCATTACCATTTAACAATCCTCCTAGTTGCAGTGGCATGGTGATCAATGCTTTTCTATGGCTGCGCATTTCGAACATTTGAAGGATGAGATGACATTACAAAATATCTGTAAGTATGTATGTATGTCAGTCACATCACATAACACAGCCAAGGGACATATGGTTCATATTGTTGTTCCGTTACAAATTGACAATCACATGAATAGTTGTGGTAGTAGTGGTGCTGCTGCAGTTGCACTACTTACGAGTACTTCTCCACTACGACAAACTCAAACAAATCTCTTAGGGAGGTAAATAAACATTGACGCTACATCTCAATATCAGATAGAATTTCAATTTATTGCAGCTGCATGAAACACAAATAAGTATTAGAGAGGGGGCTGAGGGGGGTGGTGATATGTGAGGAACAGCAAATGAGACTACTAATTGAATGAATTTCAACAGGAATCAATAGACGGAATGATGAATGCCAGTTTGCCATAATTTTGCAAAATGTTGTATTGGACGGGCGATTGGTACACATGTAAGTGGATAATGGATGAGCTTATCTATGCCAATACATAGAGAAGAGAGTTATGAACAGGTGCTACATAGAGGAAATAAATACTAAAGCTTTAAGATATCGAGCATTTTTACCATAGAAAAACTGAATTATGTGATCGAGAAATCTTTTATATAAAAAAGGAAGATGTATTGAATTCCCCTATAAGAGAAAATCAGCGATTAATGACTTAGAAAAACGTCAGTTCTCAGAGAGGGCATTTTTATAGAAAAAATCAATCTTCTGTGATATAGGATATGTCCTCAGTGACAGGACTCGTTTTCTATCGAAACAAATTGATTCTTTGTGACTTATTTTAAGTTCTCAGTGGCTGAGAATTTCTTTCCTGTACAAAAAATCAGCCCTCAGTGACTTTGTTTTTTATAATAGAAAGGAAATCAGTCTTCTGTGATTGAAGTATTTATTTTCTATGAATAAAATACTGGACTCGGTGTATGAGTTTTCACAAAAAATCTCTGATTTCATTTCCTGAGATATTTTTCTACACAAAAAAATTGAACTTAGTTACTGAGGTAATTTCTTTCTATGGGAAAAAATTTAACCACAGTTTCAGAGGCATATTTACTATAGAAAAAACTGAGCTATTTTCTTATATGGAAGGAAATCTGACTTCGGTTACTGAGTTATATTTTCTATAGAAAAAAATATACCTCAGCTCTACTTTTTCTGTAAAAAAATCAGATCTCAGTTACAGAGGTATTTTTTCTAAAGAAACTCAGCTACTGAGGTAATTAGACTTCAGTTACTGAGATATATTTTCTATAGAAAAAAATAGACTTCAGTTACTATGGTATTCTTCTCTCTAGAGAAAAAAAATCAGACTTCAGTTACTGAGGTAATTAGACCTCAGTTACTGAGGTATTTTTTCTATAGAGGCAAAAATCAGACCTCAGTGAGGTATTTCTTTCTTTAGTAAAAAATTAGACCTGAGTTATTGAGGTAGTTTTTTCTATAGTTTTCTATCATTACTGAGGTATTTTTTCTATAGTAAGAAATTAGACTTATATTACTGAGTTATTTTATATTACTGAGGTATTTTTATAGAAAAAATCAGACCTCAGTTACTGAGGTATTTTTTTCTATAGAAAAAAAGCAGAAAAATTGCCTATTTGTCTGATGTTTTTTTCTACGAATAATATCCGACATCTATGACTGATAATATTTGCCCTGAGTCTGAGGTTTCTAGACGAAAAAATATTATTAGCCATTAGATCAAGGGTGCAATCTAAGAAAAACAAAGTACGGAATTTGTTTTCATATAAACAATTCCCAATTAAATATGTTGTGACAACTACAATATCACTTTATTTTATACAAAATAATTTCCCATTTTTAACCAAATTGGGTGAAATTCTTAATATAGTCGACATAAAATTTATGAACAATAAACAGTATTGCCAAAAAACTCATCCTTAAATGATTGTTCCCAAATTAACCCCAACTTCGAAATAATTTAATAAAAATAACAAGCAACACAATTTACTTTTCAAAACGAAGGAAACTGAAAAAGGGGTGTACATATTTTGTCACTCCATGAAATTATCGGTCTATCTCCTCTTAATCCACATTTAGTTAAGGCAAATCACATGGCCTTGTTGGAACACACACACAGAACATACAACCACAATGCTACAAACAAGCACCGTAATAACCTGAACTGACAAACACACCCACAGACACAACAATGACGACGACCACGATGGCGATGACTACAACAAATGGCCAATGCCATCAAAAAGACAAGCAACAACAACAATAATAATGACGTTCAATTATGTTCCGCACTAAGTGGCGTTGTTTGCATTGTTTGTTATCAAAGGCAAAGTTCACTTCAAATGGCACCTTGGATGGATGGGTGGCAACTAATACATGTATAACATATTTGCAGGCCATTCCCTTCCAAACGCACACACAAGCAAATGAATATATGCACACACTCTATAAGGATTGCACGACAACATCTTGTAAGTCAGTCATAAGAAATTTAGATGGTAACCTCATTCTTAAATGACCTCGTACATTTGCACCGAGTTATGTGAGAGTGGGTGTGTAGTATGTGTGTCTGAAAGTGTTGTAAAGAGAATGCCAATAAACTTCTATGATGTGGTGGGTGTTTGGTTATTTCAACACCTAGGTTAGATATTGGTCATAGCCATCATCGTCATCATCATTGCCATCGTAGACATGGTCGGCATCATCACCCTTACCAACCAACCAGTTAACTTTTAATACCTCTAATGGAGTAGCCATTCTAAAACGAGACATGGCCTAATGCCACACTGCTGCTGCTGCTGGTCATTGTTAAAATTCATTGCCTCTGGAATATTCTAAACCAAGCGATACCTACAGCAATCACTCACACACACATACACACACTTCGAACGCACTCATTCCCCTTTTTGTTCAACTTGAACATCTCCTCAAATGTCCAACCATTTATTGTCGTCGCCTGTGACCCATCACTTGGTATTAACACCACGCCGTGGTTTGTTAAACATGAAACGCGCTAAATTTAAATAATTTAACTAATGACAGTTAAAATGGCAAAACGTGCTTTACGGCCATCTATCTTCAGGGTCGCGGTTGGACGGCCGATTACTACTCGTTTTTCAGCGTAAAAGAAGAACAACGTCAAATGAAAGCGTAACGGGAATGGGAGAAATGTTTAAACGAAATTAAAGATAAGCGAAGAGTTATTTTTTCACTTTTGGGCAAACTTCACAGCAGCTTTGAAATATAACAAAAAAATAAATTACCCTTTTGCTAGAGAATTCTAGAATGCAATGAATGGTAGCAGTGACAAATTTGGTCCGATATGACGGACTTAGTTATATCCTGTGGTGTATTTCTTAAGATTGGTTGACAGACCATCTGAGCTATTTACATAGCCTCTCCGAGGTTATTTTACACAATATAAGGTAGACTTTCTCCATAGACGAGTTGACCTTCTAGGGAGTCTAGTCGAGTGTACTTCAAAAGGCGAACTGACAGTGTTTTTTTGATAGGCGAGCTAGCGACGAGAGAGTATTTTTAAATAGTGAGATAATAGACGAAGGCGAGGCAGACGCTGGTCATGACAATATGTGAGGTTTGGGGAATCTACTTCAAAAGACGAGCTAATGGACCAAGGAGTATTTTTCGATAGGCCAGTTGACAAGTCAATGGGCATTTTTTCATAGCCGAGTTGATGGACCTGGAAGTCAATAGACGAACTGACGCTGGTCATGCCAGTACATGAGGGTTAGGCGTCTATTTCTACAAACGCTCTAATAAGTCTATTGGCGAGCTGACGAGACGAATTGACCGAAGGGTGTCTTTTTAAAGAGAATATCTGATGCGGCGGAATATTTAATGGGTAAAATAGTTTACATCGAATTTATACCCAGATGACGCTTTATACAAAGAATGTCGTCAACTTCGCTCGTGCTGGACTTTTTAAATCCTTCTAGGTGATGTGGACATTCACAAATTTGATTGGGGTCTTTAATGATGTCAGGACCTTGAACCATGACGTCTATTTCTATAGACGAGCGGGGGCAAGGGCCAGGGCGTCTATTTTTATAGACGAGCTGACGCAAGGTCCAGCGAGTCTATTTCTATAGACGAGCTGATGCCAGGTCCAGGGAGTCCATTTCTATAGACGAGCTGATGCCAGGTCCAGCGAGTCTATTTCTATAGACGAGCTGGTGCCAGGTGCAGCGAGTCTATTTCTATAGATTAGCTGATAGACTAGCTGATGCCAGGGCCAGGGAGGTTATTTCTATAGACGAGCGGAACTCTATTTCTATTGTGGAAACGATTAAACTCATATTCGTATCAATTGAATTCTACAAAACATTGTCGCCTTAGGAGTCAACTACGTCCGGTAAAACTTGTCTATTATTCCTAGCCACAAAACCTCCTAAAGATCACTCACATACAAATTTCATCCCCCACGACCATTCCCCAAACTATCATGGAATTATTCGATTTTTCATTGAATGGAGTGATTGTATATCTCTAGTCTAGAATTAGTGTGTGTGTGTGCGTATTATTTAGATTTCGCTCATGACAATGTCAAAGTTGCTGATGATGATGACTAAGCACAAAGGTCAGGTCACAGCCACGTTATGTTTTAAATACAATATTCCAACTGCCTGCCTGCTTGCCTTCCTGGCTGACACCTGACCCAAAACACCAGCCAGCCAACCGACCATTCAGCCAACCAAACGACGTTAACTTGATTTCCCCCACGAACAAGTCGCATTTGTTTATGTTTTGTGGCTGATGACCAGCGCCACCAACATTGTCACTGTCACGACACCACGACAAACCTGGACCCCCACAAATAATGTTTCTTTCTGCTCCTGCTGCCATTTATTCAAAAGTCGTTCACATCACCCTCCTCCTCCGCATAGCGTGTAGTCATCGTGTATGACGATGTTGCCATGTTAAGTTTATTGTTGCTGTTGTTGTATCGTGTTTGGTGTATTGATTGCTTTGCTTTGTCGTGGTCGTCATCCATGTTTTTGTTATTCTTGTTGTTGTTTTATAGATCTTTGATATGGGCTATTCATTCGTTTGCTCGCTAAGTCATTCATCCGTGAGGGGGGAATTATTGGCTACTAATTTTGTGTGGAGAGTTTACCGCTGACTAGCCATATTAATTGGTGTTGGTGTGTGTGTTGTTGTGGTGTTGGTAATGTTTGTTTGATGAGAAGGGTTTGGGGGTGGCAATATGTTGGTGTCTACTTTATGAGATCTTTTAATCAACAAAAACTTGATGGACTTATTTGTATTGTATGGAGAAATTAGTTGACCATAAAGTATTGGTGGAATTCTTTTTTGTCACGAAAGGCCATATTTTTGGGGGGATTTTTTATTTTTGAAGAAGAAGAAAATATGGGTGATGATAGCCTCGATTTCAAAATAATTGAAATATTATAGTCACCTCTTTCTTAAAAAAAATGTGTAATATTTTTCGCCTAATTGTTAACAATTTGCAATATTCAGGAAATTCCTTTTAGAGATAAAATCCATTGTCGAGGATATTAATCTGAAGGATAAATTCGCCATATTGCAGCGATTGTAGGTTATTTTTTAATACATATTTAGTTAAATTGAATGAGGAATTTATATGTAAGACATAGCGTCCGACAAGGACGAAAAAGTCGCATAAGGACCTGAAATACCTTATGCGACCTTTTCGTCTTTGTTTTCCAAAACCAGAAGAAGAGATTTTTTGACATCCTAATATGAAAAAAATTGTCGATTACAGAATTTCTGGGTTCTCAACGGCAAGAAACCAGACGGTGGGTCAGGGATTCTATTTCCATGGACGAGCTGACGCAAGGGCCAGAGAGGCTATTTCCATAGACGAGCTTACCCATGGGCCAGGGTGTCTATTTCCATAGACGAGCTGACCCAAGGGCCATGGGGTATATTTCCACAGACGACCTGACGCAACGGCCAGGGAGTCTATTTCCATAGACGTGCTGACCGAAAAGCCATAGAATCTATTTACACAGACGGGATGACGCAACGGCCAGGGAGTCTATTTTTATAGTCGCTTCTGTGTAAAAGATATTTGTATATAGGAAAACTATTGATCTAACCGAAGAGCCAGGGAGTTTATTTCTATAGACGCGTTGACGGTGGGGCCGGGGAGTCTATTTCCACAGACGAGCTGACGCAACGGCCAGGGAGTCTATTTGCATAGACGTGCTGGCCGAAAAGCCATAGAATCTATTTCCACAGACGAGCTGACGCAACGGAGTCTATTTTTATAGTCGCTTCTGTGTAAAGGATATTTGTATATAGGAAAAATTTGATGACAAAATTGTCCAGTATCCTACAAAATTTAAAGTCGCCAAATTTCAAAATCCGTGACTGTTCGTGGATTCTAGTAATGTTTTCTTAGGTGAATGCTTAGTTATCTCCTCTTTTGAATAACTGCCTTCTAAGTCACAAATGATACAATAAGTGTGGGTGAACCTTACATAAAATTTTAGGGATTTGTTGGTAATCACAATACAACATGCTCAGAATCAGAAATTAGTTTTGTTACATATTCTAGCCTACGTGTCAAAAAAATGACCTCATTGTCATCCATCTCTATTGGTAACCTGTCAATCACTTTTGGAATCAGTGACATCCCATTTGAAACCTTTTTGATTTCAAAAAGAACACTTTTTGCCGAGTAAGTAATATAAAACTACATTTTCATTATGGGTGGTAATTTTCCAAAATAGGAGTGAACACTTATCCTAGAGTGGTAATTTTCCAAAATAGGAGTGAGCACTTATCCTAGAGGGGGTGTATCACTGCTTTCTGTACTTTAGGTCATCATTTTCCCAAAGAAGTGTAATTTTAATAATAATTTTAAATTTATGTTTTTTTTTTTAAAAATCGACAATTGAAAAATTGACCTCGATTTCCTGTGATCCTTTGAAATTTTTGGAAACTTATTCAAAATTTTTAATTTTTGGAAAAATATTCAGAATTTTGCAATTCCGATTTTATTAAGAGTTCCAAATAATATTATTCCTAAACAGGCAGGGACCTTTATTACTTCAAGGACATACACAATCTTTAACTACACCAAATCAAGAACATATTTTTCATTAAGTTTGTTAAGTTTTGCCATAATGTTTCCATATAACAACAACATCTGGGGGAAGGAGGGGGTGTTCAAACATTTCAATGCGGTTAGACGGCAAGCAGCTGACTTAGAATGTAACCACATTTTTATGCCTTCTCTGGAATTGAATGCTTGAGGAATTAATGTTTATAACGCCATTTCAATAACATACACACATATACATATATTCTGTGTGTGTGTGTGTGCTGTAATAAAATAACACATGTCTATAATTTTTCATAACTTTTATTTGTTTTGGTTTGTAAACAGTTATAATTTCAATGGGGGCTTTGGGGATGTGTGGAAGAGAAAGTTATTCATTAAAAATGAATGTGTATAAATAAAGGCACACCGACACACACACTCACACTATTCAAACATTTGGTTACATGTCAATAGACCTGAACTGGAAAACCTACCCCCCTACCACAGAAACTTCATAACATTTAACATGCTGCCAACGCCCTTTCCACACACTAAAACTAAAGGTGTAAGTCAAGGTAATGTGAAACTAAGAGTGAAACCTCAAGTGTGTTATACTCACACATTTATACACACACACAAACACATTCACTCTCATTTATTTATGATCTCCATTGAAAATTTTCATAGTATTTATGACAAATCCGACTCACCGGCTGTCTATAACTACTCCCTCTAGTTTCCGTCGGGCATTGGCTGTAATACTGGTGGCTTGTTATCAATTTCCATAATTTAATTTTATATAAAATCGCACACCCACACATTCGCTCAGGCTTGCGAACATATTTGTTACAAACTTCCCAACACCAACACGTACCACCGTTGTGTTAATTTGTAAAACCACAGTTTTGAATAACTTAAAAATCGGTTATTTCATTTCATGCCACAGCCACAAAAGCAACAACAACAAATCACAGTTGTGTATCACTGTGAGTCTGTGTGTGTGTGTGCAAAATGACACCTGCACCCCCCACAAATTATTGTGGTCGACTAGTACTACTTCGACTACTACTACTATGACGACGACAACTACTACCGCCACTTGATATGCAACCTGTCAAATGTAATGAAACCAAAATTATGACAGCTTCATGGCATGAGTTTTGGTGGAGTTTATGGCCCAAAGTGTGTTGTCCCGCAACATAACCAGACAGCCAGCCAGTCAGACAGCCATTCATTCTTCTCTTCTCATATGTAACATTTATCAGAGTGTAATTGTGGCGTATGGTTTATATCAGTCATCGTCATAATTATGGCACTCATACGACAAGGTGGCACACAGTTCGACATACACATTACCAAAGGTGTAGAGGAATTACATACACTGAGAGAAAATTTTGTGAATCTTTTTGCAGAGCAGAAATTATAATTAATTTTTTTTCAAAGACTAGAATAAACGTGGATTTTTAGAATAATTTATTTTTTTACAACGAGTAGGATAGGAGTGGATTTTTGAGAATTTTGAAGGACTATGGTAGAACATCCGCCCGTCATCATGACCCTCTGCTATTCTATGAGTAAGACTTTCCTCGCTTCTGCGAAGAAGACCCGGCACACTAAATATTGTTTTCTGTACTTTTTCCTTAGCTAAAAAATAGCCACCTTAATATATATAAATTTACATAGATTTTCCCTTAGACCTTATAAAATTTTAGACCGGGTCCCCAAAGATGAGCAATCGATGTTTGTAATAAAACATTTTTTACCCCGGTTTTTAACAGCCGATAAAATTTATATGTCAAAATTTGCAATTCCAAAAAACGAAAGGAGTATCCGATTTGAACTATACTTGGGATAGCATAATAATTCAAGTGGAAATGGTACTCTTTTTCTGGTTCGTCCACAACATAGGGTCAAATTTGTAAAATCTTAGATAGATCGATCCCCACCAGTAATAAGTTTACCAAATCTCCATTAAATTCGAAGTAGGATTCTATAGGACAACTTCTTCTTGTATTTCCCCTCAGTTAGTACACTCTCTAAAAAACATATATTAGATTGGGGAAAAAGAAATCCATTAGGCCGGTCGTCGAAAATGTCGATAAATGGTAGAAGTTGATCGGCATGTTAGCAATCGTAACATCGCCCAGGAGCTAAAAAATCGGCCATAAAACTGTTTAAAATCATTTACACAAAGCCAGATTCAAAAAGAAGCTCCAGATTCAAAAAATAGGATGGATCGAATTTCCATCTGCGAAGCCTTGGCCAAACGTAATGAGATAGACCCGTTTCATAATCGGATGGATCACATACGATAACCCTGTGCGAAAACGATAGTGGTCAAAGAGTACCGGAAACGGTGCCCAAACCAGGACTAACGGCCAGGAAGGTTCTGCTATGCATTTGGTGGGACTGGAAAGGGGATTATTTATTATGAGTGCCTTCCATATGGACAAACGCTAAATTCTGATCTCTACCGTCAACAACTGGACCGTTTTATGATAGCAATTGACCAGAAACGGCCAACGGGGGAGGCCACACTCATCTACAGTGACTCGCTAGAAACTTCGGGAGCATGGTTGGAAAGTTTTAATGCATCCGCCATATAGGCCGGACTATGTACCAAGCGATTATCATCTTTTTCTTGCATTGCAAAATTTTTTTAATTTTGTATCTAGAGAGAATTGTGAAAATCGACAACTACATAGTCTGGGGTTATCTGTGTCGTCTGGCAGGTGCTTAGGATAACTTACAAAGGGACTAAAAATTTTGATCCAAAACTTATCGAATCAAGTTCGAATAACGGAGTATTAGATTTGATCCAAACATTAAAAAAACCAAAATATTTTAATTAAACTATATTCTGCTCGAATATGGGTTTTATCGGTCTACTCCATCGGGTATATCTCTCACAAAGGGCTATCATTTTCAAAATTTTGCAAATTCATATGAAGGTAATTGGTGATCCGATTTGACATTGTATATCTTAAATCATTAAAAATTGGGGTTTTACGCTGCCTGACTGGAGGTAATTCCTTCATTGTCATTAAACTGTTTTTTTTTTCACATTTTGAATAGTTTTTTTCACATTTTCTTAACATTTCCCTGATTTCATTATACAATACTCGCATTACAACAATTCTACACACAACCACAATAACGATAACAGCCAAAAGCCAACAATAATATAAACCAGCTGTGCCCAAAATAGGTCCCATGGGCTGTCGGTGTGTGTCAAATTGCTCACACATACAATTATAAAAGAGAAAATTTTGAAAATAAAAATTATTTTCAAAATTGTCATTCATTCCTTTTCGTTTTTATACAAATTCATTGGGATATTTATGGCAAACATTAATTGGTGAACAGATTTGACATGTGAGCAATATTATGCCGGAAGGGCAAAACAGAAACAAATATATCTTTATATGCGAAAATGTATCATCAACATCCATATTTGCATTAAATATTAAATTTGTTCTTCCTTAAAATATTAAATTTGTTCTTCCTTAAAATTTGAAAATAATATTTTAACAAAATTTCTCCCAGTATATGACATAGAAACAGAACTTTTGAAAATATTGTATTTGAAACATATACAATCACAAAACTTGAATGTATTAGTGTGGACAGCCCTGATATAAACACATTTAACCTAACCAAACATTAGAAACCTTTTGCTCAAAATTCCTGTTTTTCTTAGCCATTGTGCATGCATTGCTCTGTTTTTGTTCTGACTACACGAAAATTGGAAGGGGTGAGGCAAAGACAACAAACAATGGCAAGGACACGATAACGATAAAAATTGCATTGGCTTTAATGCAAAATTTCATTAGGAGCGGCAACTACAGCTATCACAACAACAACAAAAAGGCAACTAGTCGGGCAATCGTAACAAAAAATGAGAGAGTGAGTGTGTGTTGGTGAACAAAGTCAATCTCCATTGTTATTGTATTTTTGTGTTCGTCTTAGTCTTCCAAATAACCCCTCCGCTCTCACTCCATTGAGTTGCCTAGGTGTGTGTGTGTGTATTTTTAAGGGACAATAACAAAGAATGTTAAATAGATAACAAGAACGAGTTTGCCGGAGAAAATTAAGAAGACATCTTCTTGCTGTTTGGTGCTGGTGACAACAACGATTATGAGACTAACAGCAAGGATGATGGTGGTGATGAGTACCCCGACGACAAAGACACTAACGAAGATGATGTTGTTGCTGCTGCTACTGCCTTAGATGCTGATGAGTAGATAACATTAAATGCTGTCGTCGTCATCGTTTAAAGTTATATTCAAGAGGAAGATGCTGCAGATTAAACTCTTGCAAATGAGTATCACTTTTGTCGCCTTCGCACGCGAAGTGTAGCGCCTAAGAAATTGGATTTCATTTTAAGTGAACAACATCAAAACACAAAATAATTGCAAAAGCAGTATAATATAAATTTTGAACAAAAAAATCTAGTGTGCATTTAAGATACTATGAACGGAATTCCGGTATAAAGGGTATAACATTTTGATTACACGCTTTGTTATTGGAATAACTTCATTTTTCTGTTAAGTTTCTATATTTTACTCATTATAGAGAATTCGCTTATTATTTTTCGGTAATGAGAAAAAAACACATTTACTATTAAAAATATACACTCATTCAACATTAACATTTTTTCAAATTTTAATTATTTTTTATTTATTTTTTTTTTAATAAATTTATTTTCCCATTATCCATTCCATATAAAATTAATTTCCATACGATATGTAGTTGTTCGAATGTGTGTGCACATTTGTTATTTTTGTGAAATATCGTCCAAACAATAAATTTTATTAAAATTCAATATTTGCATCTGAAACTGATGTTGATGCTGCTGATAGTTTTCGTGTTTATGCAGCTGATGGCGATGATGCATGTTGATGACTTTATTGAAAATCTGAGCAGTGTTGGCAAATATTCCACAAATTTATTATTCACAGTTTTAGAGAAATTCTATAAAATTGTCTTTAAATACTTGATTGAAAAAAGACATAGATAATTGAGTATATGAAATACCTTTTGAGTTATGCCGTGGTGAACTACTTGTATGCGGTTATTGCCAGTAAGTTCTGAGATGACATGTATTCAGTCAAATCGAATGAGGAGCTTTTTCGGCTTTCCAACACCATTGTTTGTGTGTCCTTATCGTCCTTAATTCATTGTATCGGACTCCAATTATCACAAGATGCGATTTTTTATCCTCGCAATATTCTTCAAAGACGTGTCGAGTTTGAGTACATTTTAACCATTTTAACGTTGATTAAGAAATATCAGTTCGCTGGTGCGCACGATAACTTTCAAAGAGAATAACCGACTTTTATACAAACTTTGCAAATCAAATTCGAATAACTGAGTAACTGATAGGATCAACACATTGAAAAACATAACATTTGTATTAGCCATGATATAGGGCTAGAATTTATTGGTCCACTACTTCCTGTACATCCCTCACAAAGGCTCGACATTTTGAAAATATATAAAACTCATATTAAGCTAATTGAGAATCTGAATTGACCCAAATATTACACAGCGTAAGATTTAGCCAAACATAGAACAAGTCCACATGCGAGTCCCATTGGTCCATTCCTTCTGCCATTTCTCCCATTTTCACAACTTTCAACTTTTCATTGAATATAAATCTTTGTATGGCGATGAAGTCCCATGCTATAGGACTGTGAAAAAACTGTCTTAAAATATTTTTATGGGACCACGCTCAATTTAAAAATATCTCTACAAATTGCACGTATCGATGGAATCAAGGAAATATTAATAAAAATACAATTGTGGTTCTTTCAAAGACTTAAAATATCACATAGGTGGCGAATCGTGGATATATGTGTATGAGATCGAAACAAAACAACAATCGAGGTTTTGGCAAGCCAGCCATATTCAACGGAAGCTGTTGTGAAAGTTGTACTCCGAGGCAAAAGTTTTCGGAAAAACATTAAGCACCAAAGCGAGCTCTTACACATCGGCACAAACCGATATCTTGGAATTTATTAGGCTGGGGAAAAATAAATCCATTATGTTTATATGAACTATAGGACTTTATTTAACATGCTTCGGAATATCCGATTTGCACCGTTTTGTTGTATGATTTGTTGCCATTTTAGAGGTAACTTCACAATGTCTATCTTATACAAGTCTTATATATAAAAAAAAACTCTAGTAGTCGATTTTCACAATCCTCCCTAGATACCAATTTTTTATCATTAAATAAATTTTTCAATGCAATAAAAAGAGGATAATCGCTTGGTGCCAATTCCCCTCATACAGTGCGGACTTGCATTAGAACTTTCCAACCAAGCTCCCGAAGTTACTGGAGAGTCACTATATATGTGTGTGGCCTGGCGGAACACAACACCTCTCCTTCACTTCGATCATTTCTCCATATGGTAGCAACTCATAATAAATAATGCCCTTTCAGTCTCACCAAATGCATAGCAGAACCTTTCTGGCCATTAGTCCTGGTTTGGCCACCATTTGAGGTGTTTCACCGCTCTTTGACCACGATCGTTTTTGCACAGGGTAATCGTATGTGATCCATTTCTCATCTCCAGTCACCATCCGTTTAAAAAATGGGTCTATCTCATTCCGTTTGGCTAAGGCTTCGCAGATAGAAATTCGATATTATTTTTTTTTTAATTTGTGTGGCACCAAAACATCGAGCTTCATTTTGTGTAAATGGTTTAATGGATTTCCATTTCCCCAAACTAATATTTAACTGGCCGTTTATTTGGTTTTCTTTGTCATAAAATATAAACGCGTTCTATATAAATTCCTCGTTTGAAGCCACGATTTTTAAATACTTAATAGACCAACAAAAATATATGATGATCGCTGCTGCCATTTGTGTGCTATGGTGGACACTAACTACAAGGAGATATATTTGAGGTCCTTACAGCAGTTCAGCCGATTGTAAAATATTTTAAAAACCCAAGTATTTTCAAGGTATAATGAAACAAAAACTTTGTATGCAAAACACTACGAGTTCTTCAATTTGAAATATATATTAAAATTTCGAAATTAAATACTTTCAAATGAAAATTAAATATTTGGGTTTTAGAACAAATCAATTTATTTTTTATTTTATTAGCATATTTCCTCAATTTGTGTGTGTTTTTTTTTAATTCTCTTACATTTTCCCATAGAAACCATAAAAACAAATATTATTTTATCACTTACACCATTCTGCACTTGATCAGTAACAAAATTGCCAAAAAAGTGTGTATGTGTAACGGTACTACAGGGCTAAAATAAAATATTTAGACAAAAAAAATTTTTGTGGTTTTTTCGGTAAACACACTTCAAAAAATCACACACGCACACCAACACACACAAAAAACCAATACTTTTAGACATACAAACTCAAATTCAATTAAGATAGTGATAGTAGTTTGTCGTTTCTTTTTATATTAAAAAAAACAACAACAACAAAAATCAGTTTCATTTTACGAATGCGTAACACAGAAGACCGTAGAAAGTACAACAACAACTACACTGACGACTGGTAGTTAGGCAAGGTCTTTGTAATTCAAACAGAGCAGCAACAGCAGCAGCAAAAACTAAATATTGCCATAGAAAATAGTTTAAATGAATTGTTGATTCTATGGGGGTTTTGGAACAATAGATGGCACAAAACAGCCAGACAGACAGATAAACTACAACAAAATGACAATTTAATTTTAAATCCAATCAATGCGAAAATTGAATGTTCTGATTGATTTTCATCAACATTAGATAGATTTACCAACCGACCAACGAACGAACGAACCAAATGATGAGCCAGCTAGTGGTGAGCCGGGTAAAGGACCAACCAACTAACCCACAATTTAAAGCAACACATTGTCAGATGATAAATGTCGGCTATAGTTACAGACAGGCTGGCAGTCAGTCAGGCCCGCATTTGTGCACAAGTGTTGATTGCAGTTGTGTGACACATTTGGAGCAAATAAAATAAATCCATATCAATCACTTATTCTTTCTTTGCCTCAAATTCTCTTTTTACCCACTCGTTCTCTGGCTGTCACTAACACACTTGCACACATTCACATACATTGGCTCTTTGTAAAGAAAATTGTGGGTAGCATTAAAATGTGATGCGGTTTTTGAATTAAAATTTTACATTAGAAATGTCATCTGTCATCATTGTCATCAGATGTTGTTTTGACTGCAACTGATTAACCATCAAACGATGGTTGGATGGATAGATGGGATGGACTCAGTAGAGATCATCTGCCAAGGGAAAACACATTTATTTGTCCCCATAGGATAATGAGTTAAATGATTAAAAGCTATGGTGTGTATGTATGTGTGTGTGGAATATTGGATATTTGACATGGAAAACCACAAAGTGAATGACAATTCAATTTCATTTTAATGTGTGGAAATATTGTCAGAATTCAATCAGTTTAATGAGAAACGATTCATTTCGTGGAATTAGAATAATATTTGGAATGAAATCTAAAACATGATCTTTGGAGTGAAAACAGGCGTGGATTTTTTAAAGAATATTTTTTCAAGGTCCATACAAGGCGTAGATTTTTTAAAGAATATTTTTTCAAGGTCCATACAAGGCGTAGATTTTTTAAAGAATATTTTTTCAAGGTCCATACAAGGCGTGGATTTTTTAAAGAATATTTTTTCAAGGTCCATACAAGGCGTAGATTTTTTAAAGAATATTTTTTCAAGGTCCATACATGGCGTGGATTTTTTAAAGAATATTTTTTCAAGGTCCATACAAGGCGTAGATTTTTTAAAGAATATTTTTTCAAGGTCCATACAAGGCGTAGATTTTTTAAAGAATATTTTTTCAAGGTCCATACAAGGCGTGGATTTTTTAAAGAATATTTTTTCAAGGTCCATACAAGGCGTGGATTTTTTAAAGAATATTTTTTCAAGGTCCATACAAGGCGTAGATTTTTTAAAGAATATTTTTTCAAGGTTCATACAAGGCGTAGATTTTTTAAAAAATATTTTTTCAGGGTCCATACAAGGCGTAGATTTTTTAAAAAATATTTTTTCAGGGTCCATACAAGGCGTAGATTTTTTAAAGAATATTTTTTCAAGGATTATTATTATTATTTTGTGAAAGAACTTTTCGTAAGCCAATATTTTTTTTATTAAACACTTCTCAGATATTTTATAACCACAATAAATATATTTCCAAAATCACTCCAAAACGTTCACTTTCCCCCACCCTTAATATTCACTCCATAATAATAAAAAAATCACAAAATCAAATCACTCTCTCCCTCGCCCACACACTTACCTTAAATTATCAATACGTGGCCGCCGGCACTGCGGCCGATTACGCCGATGACTACGATCCTTTTTACAGCGGCAGTCACAGTGCATTATGCACAAAGCTATCGATGAGATCAATGTTATCACAAATGGCACGGCAAAAAAATGCACAATCACATGGACCTGGTCGTCGTGACTGTACGACGTGAGTACGACCGTTTTGTTTTTGCGCGAATAATAACATGGATAGATGGCGCCCTCGACACCGTAAAATGCATTGAACGTTTTGCACGTGACCGTGGGCGGATAGCCACAGCCCTTGATATTGACGAGCAGGGTGGCCTCCTCCGATTGCGTCCAATCGGCCGTGTAATTTGTATAGTCGGTCATGTTTTCGGGTATTGTGATATTATCCTCGATAAACGTCACATAGATATGAACACACTTGTATAGATCGGAGGTGCAGCCCTCGCGGCACGAGCTCCACGAGCAGTTGAATATACCGACGAGATCTTCGCGGCGCGATGTCGTGCAGAGCGTGGGATTCTCGATGAAATCGTGACTGAGGGTCGATATCGCCGGATCGACATAGAGGGGCACGAGGAACAGTAGCGAGGCACCGGCGGTCACCGAGAAGAAGGCGAGTGTGGAGGTAGCATAAAAGCGGGCACGTTCGCGCCACGAACGAAAGCGCCGGTTACCATTTTTCTTTTTCGGAGCCAGTTCTCGTAGTTTACGTAACCGTAACTCTTGTTGTTGCTGCTCGAGTAGTAATTCCGAACTGCCACTCCTCATATTATTGTCCGTGCACACAGGGCGATTATTTTGATGATGTTGATAGTCTCCAGCAGCAGCACCAGCACCAGCAGCGCCTCGCCCGGCGGCAGCAACAGCAGC
The DNA here is from genome assembly GCF_032173495.1 of Musca vetustissima. NCBI lineage: Eukaryota > Metazoa > Arthropoda > Insecta > Diptera > Muscidae > Musca > Musca vetustissima. Next base: position 68,693 of record NW_026880519.1, read on the forward strand.
CGACGATGATGATGTCGACACTGCAGCTGCAGCAACAGCACACTCTCGGCACGTAGACGTGTTGTTGGTTGCAACAAATCGGCCTCCTCGTGTCGTCGTTGCACCACCAGCTGCGCCGCTCAGAGAACAACGTGGATACTGCTGCTGTTGTTGTTGTCTTCTCAGGTCGTCACACGTTGTACAGCGCAGATACGATTCAGTCACCGATTTCGGAAGTGAGCCTACGCCGCCTCCGCCTCCAACCCCGTCACTGCCTCCTCCAAGGATACACACAGCCTCTGTTGTGGGGGTGTTGTAGCTCTGTTGATGGATAACAGTGCTCTGTTGCTGGCTAGGAGATGTAACCGATGTAAACGTTGGCGAGCGAATGGTGGTCGAGCCACTCTTGGAGCCTGTGGAGGCAATGGTGGCGGCGGCGACGGCGGTGGTGTTGCTGGCAGTTGCTGGTGGCTGTGGTAGTGGTGTGGGTGAGCAGGTGACGACAATGGGTTCCAGAGGTGTAATGTTATTCTCGTCACTACCGTTTTGCTTTTCAGCGGTGGCAAATCTTGTGGTTCTCTTATTTTTAGATGCTCTTGTTGATGTTGTTGCGGGGCAGGTGGACACGGAGGTTTGTGGCGTAGTTGTTGTTGCTGCTGAGATTGAGACGGAACTTGATGTTGCTGCTGTTTGGCAGGTGGTAGAGGTGGTGGTGGTTGGTACGATGGTGTTGTTGCTTGTTGTTGTTGTGGGTGTGGGAGAGGTGGCGATGTTGTTGTCGTCGTCGTTACTGCTATGTTTGTGTATGGCTGCCGAAGTCTGAATGATGCTGGTGTTGGTGTTGCTACTCGGACTCTCCGAGTGTTCCGATGCCGATGCGCTGGCTGGGGTGACGACGACGACGTTGGTGCTGCCGGCTGCACGGGGAACAGTACGCTGAGCAGCAGTGGCAGCCGTAGCGTCAGAGACGCAAACGACGTCGTCGTGTTTGCTAACTTTTGAGGATTGTATGTTGCCAGTGTTGTTGAGAATTTGGAAAACAAAAAAGGAAACTACCGAGAATCACCTCGTCGTCTCTCGCCGAATTCTCTTCTCTAGGGTCGAATCTTAGGATTTCGATAATACTCGTCTCTCAGTCCAATACATGGGGGAGGAGTAATTAGTGCTGATTGTTGGTCAAGGTAAATATTTGAGATTGTTTTTCTGGCGTTGCCGATGTTTTTGTTGTTGGTTTTGTTTGTTTTCAAAATTTCGACAAATATCCTCAATTGTCGCGTTAGGCAGCAGCTTGAACAACAGTAAGAGTGAGTGGTAGGGAATTTTGTGATTTGGATTGGGATTCTGATTTTGTTTTATTTTTTCTTTAAATTTCAAATTTTCTTTTGCTTTGCTTTCTGATTTTCTTTGATTCAATTTTTTGTTTATTCGCCGTCGTCTTCTTCTTCTCGGTATGGCGTAGAGAATAACAACGACAACAAAACAAATCACAACATTGTACTGGGATAATAACTCATTGACTAACGAACAGACAGACGAACGAACGAACGCAAGTACGACCGAAAGACGGAACAATAAAATATGGACGCTTACGTTGACTGCCGCCGTTTAAACGAATGACTGCTCTGTTACGTTGGAAAAGCGGAAATGCACTCTCATCAAGATGGTATCCCTTCGACTGGGCATTACATGTAAACACTCACACGAGCACACACGCGCGAACACAAACACGTTGGCCAATTCACGGGTGGTAGGTACCTACACATAAATATGCCTATCTGTAGACACCGTAGTAGAGCGAGAGTCGCGAGAGACACAAACACAACGCCCGATAGATAGCGACACAGTGGGAACAGAACACAGAGTAATTTCGGGGAGAATAGTTGTAGTTGTATTCACAACACATAACGGTATCACTCGCTGGATGGCTGGCTGGTTGGTTGGCTCGTTTGGCTTGACTTGCTCAGGCGCTAACTAACAAACACACCCGCACTGTGTTCGAAAGTAACCGTTATCCTGTCACAGAACATTAGTAGTTGTTGTCGTTCCTGCTTCAGCTGCTGACTGCTGAGTTGTGATGGATGATGAGGTGGAGATACTATTCGACTCTCTTTCGATCTCTCTCACGCAAAGTAGGCGCCTGCTCAAAATATGTAGTTTCGTGAGAGATAAAGAGAATGAGAGTTTGTCATTATATAAACAAATTGCAACAACTCTTTTGAGTTAGAAATTGTTAACTTCTACACGCCAGACATTGAGAGTTGAAAATGTAGTGAAGAGCGGCAGCCGTAATTACCGATAGAGCGTCTGATTTCATTGAGTTCTGAGTGCAAGAGTTAATTCCATTGCTTTTATGTTTTATATAAACAGCTGATGTTTTTGTTGTGATTCTTCTTCTTTTTCTTTTGTTGTTACTTTCGGTTTTTCTATGATATATTTTACAGCGCAGATTTTCTCTTTTTGTGTTTTGCTTCCTCTTGTTAGTATTTCTTGATTTATTTATATATGTATGGATGTATGTGTGTATTATGCCATATGTTTTATTTTATACAGATGTATTAGTGTAGTGGCCTACTGATAATGAAAGATTTGTTTATGTTTTTGTTGTTTTCACTTTTTCTGCTCTTATTTTTCTTCACTTCACAGCTGATTTCGAAAAATGCCAACGAGAGAGAGATAGAGAATTGGGAATTTTGTTTTTGTTTACATTTTCGATTGAAGGTGTGTGTGTTTCGCCTATTTCAAATGAAGATGCCACTTTGTTGTTATTGTGGTGATGTTGTTTTTTTCTGCTGTTTATTTTTGGGAAATGTCACAGGTAATTTCGAATGAGAATTTTGTTATGTCTGCTTTTTTTCGGGATATATGTGGTTATGTTTCACTCGGGATATATAATATATCTGAAAATAAATAAATGGGGGAATATTTTAATAAGGAGGTAAAAAGAAAATATGTTAATAAGATATAATAATGTTGTAGAAACACGTCTATATTTAATAGGTGTATTTAAAAACATATCTCAAAAATCCGAATAATTTTTGAAACGAATTATGGTTAATATTAAGTCCTGAGGATCTGGGAAGGAAAATATTTCTTTCTAAAAGACCATAGACCAGATTTTCACATTATGTCAAATCCAGAAAAAGACCCACGACCTATTAGTCGACTACAAAGCCACATTCGACAGCCAAATCCGCTAAGAAGTGTTAAAAACCATGTCTACGTTTGGCATTCCTTCAAAATTAATACGGCTATGCAGGATAACTTTAACTGCCACAAGGTCAGCAGTTAAAGTCCAAAATGGCCTCTAGGAGCCCTTCAATACCGAACGAGGATTAAGACAAGGTGACAATTTGTCATGTGACTTGTTTAACATCCTGTTGGAAAAGGTAATACGTGATGGAAATGGCATTCTGTACACCAAACAGCATATGTTACTCGCCTACGCCGACGACATCGACATAATGGGTCGAACATTGTGAGCGGTAAAGTACGTCTGGCAGTAAATGGCAAGAAGACCAAGCTGATGGTATCAACGCGCCAGATATCCAGTAGACTCGGACTAACTGTGAAACTTGACAACTACAACTTCGTCATAAACAAACATGATAACATAAGCTTTGAAATCCGGAGGAGAATAGTGTTGGCCAACAGATGCTACTATGGTCTGAGTGCGCAGACCCATCTCAGCACGTGCTGTTATATGGATCTAAAGCATGGGCACTTGGGCAAGCAGATGAGGCAGCTCTTGGAGTGATCGAAAGAATCATGACCTGTACCATCTATTCTCGGACATCGACATAGTCAGACGTATGGAGGTGCAGGGACTACGTTGACTAGCTCATGTTGTGAGAATAGATTAAGATGCCCCAGCTCAAATGGCTTTTAAAAGCGAACCAGCTGATGTTTCTCGTAGAAGGGGAAGGCCACAAAGCCGATGGATAGGTAAAGTTGAAGACAAAATCTCCGAACAGGGTCTTTCAAATTGGATAAGCTGCGTACAAGACCGACGCGCCTGGAAATCTTGTTTAAGCTCGGCTTATGGAACGTTTTATAACAAGCCAACTAAGTAAGTAATACTCAAAGTCTCCAGATTAGAAATATGTAACGTTTATATATTTCTACCTGAAATGGACTATCTGCAAAAATGGGTACCTGGTCCATATTGCTAACTGTCGCCACATGACCAGCTTTGCATAAAACGTCAACAATTTTCTTCAAAGTGCTTCCCTATGTCCAAAATCTACAAGATCATTTGAATTTTCGATCACCATTCCAGTTTTTCTAATCAAATTATTTTGGAGCGATTGGGAATATTGGAAATATCTCCAAAGAGACCTCCAACACTCATGGCGTTCTAGGATTCTGAGTTAGCGCACGGAACCAATGTTATGTGAAACACCGATGACCGATAATCCTAGTCGAAAGTTGCACCTAGGCCAGAATGTACATAGTAGTCCTCGTATCATTGTATTTAAACAGTGATTTTTCCGATTTTTTAATATTTACAAGTGAAATACCAGAAAAAAATGGGCCGAAGTTTTCAATCTTCGAACTAAATATAAATTTCATAATAATAATGAGGGTTCTCAAGGGGCCATAATGCAGCGGCTGAATCTGGTGTAATGCCAACGACCCTATATCTTTGTTAAATATTAAACAACCGGCTAAACATTTTTGGTAATGAAATTTTAACAACTCTGTTCAAAGTAATTTTCTATTTATTTGTATTTCAACAACTATAAATATGTTATGCTCATTTATCAATCAAGTCAACCTGATTTGAATTCAGTAATAAATCTGAAAACCCCACATTTTGTCCTGCACTGTTATTTTCATTCATAAAAACAATTCGCACTGGAGTCGCTTCACACACATAAAGGGATGTAATAAAACTCTCATTTTGGATGCTTTTCTTTGGAGCAAATGAAACTAATATACTCAACAACAACAGCAACAACAACAAAAAAAAACACTGATGTAATAAAACTCTCATTTTGGATGCTTTTCTTTGGAGCAAATGAAACTAATATACACAATCAAAAAAAAGACAACAAAAACAGCAACAAGACAACGGAAATTTCATTGAGTATAAAAAAATAAAACAACAATACATGAAGGTGTAAATAAATGTACACAACATATATACTCGTATATGTTAGACATACATTCTATGTGAGTGTGTGTGTGTGTGCGATTAACATTGCACTGAAAATATGAGCATAGACCCATTTTTGTTAATGTAGGTTAGTTAGGGACACACACAGAAAAGAAACTAAATCAGGCCATTTCCATTTCCTTTTTGTTGTACTACATTTGTATGTTCTCTTTTTCGAGGGAAGAGTACTCTCTTTGCATATTTTCAGTTACATTTACAATCATTAGGATATGCATGACAATTCCCTTGAGTGTGTGTTCTCACTCTGCCGCTCTCTCTGAAATGTTCAAACACTGCTTTATGGTCACCATGCCCTTGCTCAATGTAGATATTTGTCTCATTTTTTCTGTGCTTTGTTTTTGCCATTTTTTCTCTCATTCTCAAACACTTGCGCGCACACACACACTTGCACACTGATGTGTTTTCTTGTTATTACAAGTTATTTGCCCTTATATTGACTGACTGTAACCTTTAAAAAAACTATAGTGAGTGGGTGGAATTTATTATTTATGAGCTCTCGTTCCATGTTTCATTTTTGCTGTTTTTGTTTTTTTTTTGCCACTAAGTTTTTGTTGTTGTCGTTGCTGTTTTATTTTGCATTTTATAAAGAGCGACCAAATAATGCAAAAATACAAATATACAAAAATTTCATAAATATTTTAATTTCAAATTGCAGTAATTTATTAGAAATTCTGCTATTGTTAGTCAAAATAAATTCATAGATGCTATTAAATATTGATTTGTGAAAATGTTTCGTACATAATTTAGGAGATATTTTTAGACATTTTGGAAAATTATTTGCGAATGTTAGGTATTTTTTTCAGAAAAAATATAATTAAATACTTCAGAGTATTAACCTGTTTTAGCTGTAAATATTTAGTACTTAATTTAGTATTTAATATTACAACTTTATACATTTTGATACAGTGTGCGGATACGTATTGCCGCATATGATACGCCATGGAGACCCATTATAACGTGTATATAATATAGTATTATTCAATTTCAAAGAACTTTTTTTATTTTTTTTCAAGCTTTCTATTCGAAAAAATTCGAAGTTTCAATAATATAAAATAATAAAATTTTTTTCCTGAAAAAAATCCATGGACCAATGGGCTTATTTAATGCCATGCCTTTATAATTTGTTATCGTTGGAAGGACCTTGAAGTGCTCACCCCACTACACAATTCACTTAAAAAACTTTGGGCTTACTCCTATAGATTTTGGTCATAGAGAAATTTTCAACTTATGATATAAAATTTCATTAAATAATCTACGCCTTGGATAGTCCTTGAAAAACTAATCTTTAAAGAATCCGCCATCCAAGGCGTGGGATGTATTAAAACTGCCCAACCCAACTCCCGATGTTTCCGGCGCGATCACTGTAGATGGGTGTGGCCTAGCGTTGTCCAGGTGTTGGCCAATTCTGTCGTTTCTGGTCAATTGCTTTCTTCAAACTGTCCAGTTGTTGACAGTAGATATAAGAAATTAGCGTCTGGAAGCAACTCATAATAAATAATCCCCATCCAAATGCATAGCAGAACCTTCCTGGCCGTTAGCACTGGTTTGGCCACCGTCTAAGGTGCTTTACCGCTCTTTGACCACGATCGTTTTCACACAGGGTTAGCGTATGTGATCCATTTCTCATCTCCAGTTACCATCCGTTTAAGAAATGGGTACATCTCATTTTATTTGGCCAAGGCTTCGCAGATTGAAATTCGATCCATCTTATCTTTTCTGTTAAATGACTTCTTTTTAAATCCAGTTTTGTGTAAATGGTGTAAAACCGTTTTATTGTCGATTTTTAGCTCTTTAAAGAATCCACGCCTTGGATAGTCTTTGAAAAACTATACTTTAAAGAATCGACGCCTTGGATAGTCCTTGAAAAAAAACATTATTTTAAGAATCGATACCTTGAATAGTCATTGAAAAATATTCTTTTAAAATCCACGCCTTTGATAGTCGTTGAAAAAATATTCGTTAACAAATCCACACCTTAGATGGTTTTTGAAAAAATATTCTTTTAAAAATCCACGCCTTTGATAGTCGTTGAAAAAATATTCGTTAACAAATCCACACCTTAGATGGTTTTTGAAAAAATAAAAAACATTATTTGAAAAAATAGTTAATATTCTTTAAAAATCCACGCCTTGGATGGTCCTTGAGAAGATATGATATAGAAATTACAAATATTTGAAAAATATTCTTTTAAAAATCCAACGCCTTTGATAGTCAATATATTGAAATAGTGCCAAAATATTAACCCATATTAAAATTTTTCTTGGAGGAATACCTATACAGGCACATCGGATGGTAATTGCCTTTATATGGTAGCAATGCCAAAGGATCTTGAATGAAACCCAGAAAACTATTCTTTGGAATTTTATCATCTACGCGATTAACTGAATTTTATGTTAAAATATATTTTAATGCTAGATTTTCGAACAGACCCAATTTGACTTATTCCTTAAATCTGAATAATCTCCAGACATTTACAGATTCCAAATTCCAAACCAAATATAATTTTATTGAATGCATGAGTATTTGAAATTATTTTACTTTTCATTACTTATACTTCGCATATTCAGTATAAAGTGTATGACAAACTATTACATTCCAATTCCTTGGCAAAATTATTTTCTAATATTCCTTTACCCGCCTTATAGTGTAGGTCGCATATAAACGAAGTAAATCATTTTTGTTTTCAGATATTCCGATGCAATTCAAATCAATTATTTTAACATTTACACGTTTTATGAACAATACAGCGAACGTTTTCGTTGCTAATATTGCTTCATAACACACCACCCCCCATACACCCACACACCACCGCATCCCTCCCCGGAACAACCAACCAACTGTGGTATTTATGATAAAATAATGTTGTTATTGGTATTTTGAGGATAATTGTAATGTTTGTGTAGCAGTGTGTATCAGGGCAAATGTGTGTCTGTGTGGTTGTGTGTTGGGGTGTCTTAACATTTGAAGTTTTTCTTCATTTATTTATTTGTCTGTTTGTGTAGTTACTCTGTTGATGTTGGCATTGGTTTTGCGGTCTATTGGGATTAGATTGCGTGACTTTGAGATGTTGGTCAACCAGCCAACCCGCCAGTCACTCTACAACTACAAAGTCATTTATTTATTTAATTTCTTTCATTATTTTTTGTGTGTGCTTTTTATTCTCTGTAATTCTTTCAAGTTTTTCTTATTTGTGTTTCGTTTTTATGTTTATTCCCCATTATTCTTTGTTTTGCTTATTTTGCCGCTATATCATTTTGTCTTTTTTTGCTTTGGTTAGTTGTGGCTTTGCTGCTGTTGTTGTTGTTGTGTTTGTTTTTCCTTTGCTTTGCTCATTAGATACCCAGGACTGTTATAATGCCATCAAGTTTATGGTGTTTAACATGTGGGTGTAACACGCACATGAAAGTCGACCGAGTCGTCTATACAACGAGAGCAACGTTGCCGACGACAAAAAAACACAGCAACAACAACAAGAGCAAATAACAGCAATGATATTATCGTCATTCCACATGTGTCATAGTTTAAAAATACTCATACAAACATACGTAGTCATGTTATTTATTATGTGTGTATTTTCTATGTAGGTATGTGTGTTGCTGGTTTGTTCTTCTTTTTGCAATCCTCCTGAGACAGTGGTATTTGATTTCTATATGGAAGTAAAAAATAAATAACAAACTGTTTTGGATAGTTTTTTTCCAAGTCCACAGAATCATAGCAGAAATTTTAAATCCATATTTGTTCATTATTTAAGTAAAATCGGGACTCACTTTACATTAAAAAATATATTTTCTAAAACATGTACATTTTTTGTGGTGGAGGTATCTGAGGAAATGGACCTATATAGCCGTTAATTACACCAAATCTATAAATATTAAGGACTGTCAAGTTAAGGACTTGTCAAGGACCAAAAGGATTTTAAATGAGCGTTATATTATTTAGTCCATTCCTCTCAACTTACCCAACTGCTTGACGAAATCACTTCTTGTCCCGATAATAATATAGAAGCATACAAATACCCACTTCCTACAACCTGAAGCAAAATCAGCACTTGGGTACCAAAGACCACCATTTAGAAAACCGTATACAGGGTGGTATAGGGCTACCCTACAGGCAGTAGCAGCAGGTAATGCGATGTACAATTATGGGGAGAAAAGGAGAGAGAAGAAATGTTTTTTTTTTCAGAAAAAAGATGAAAGCTCAAGAAAAACGTTAGCGTGAGCAAATCGAGATGTACAAGAGTCAGAACGAAGTCCGGAAATTTTACCAACGAGTAAAACACCAAACCGAAGGCTTTGGTGCAGGCACATCCTCTTGTAGGGATGAAGATGGAAACCTGGTGACAGATACAGATAGTGTGCTGAGGATCTGGAAGGAGCATTTTTTTGAAAAGCTTCTGGTATCAAATAGTGGCAGTGAAGAAGATAACAAAGAACCATTAAGATATGACGATATAAAGTGTATACCACTTTGCCAAGATGAGGCCAGAGTAGCAATTAATAGGCTGAAGAACAATAAAGCAGCAGGTCCGAACTATTCAAGACACGTTGTCATATGCTGGTCAGGAGTATGCACCATATGATTAGTACAATTTGGCTGCAGGAATGAATGCCTAATGATTGGAACCTCAACATTCTACGTCCCGTACACAAAAAAGGAGACAAGACGATACGTGTCAACTATAGAGGAATATGTCTCTTTCCGATCGCATAAAAAGTGCTATCCAGCATGCTGTGTGAACGACTGAATCGAATGGTCAATGACATTATTGGACCATACCAATGCGGCTTAAGGCCTGGCAATTCCACCATTGACCAGATTTTCACTCTATCCATTCAGATATGTTGATAACATTAAGCTTTGAAATCCACAGAAGGATAGTGTTTGCCAACAGGTGTAGCACCTGTTGGTTTGGGTAAGCAATTCAAAAGCAAGACCTCGCCTGACCAAACTCACACTCTACAAGACGCTTATATTACCCGTGCTGTTGGATCTGAAGCATGTCCTGTATATGGCAGATCATTACAATGAAAACTGTTTTTTTTTAATCCGTAAGAGGTCTTCTGTAAGAGAAGCCATATAGACGGTAAAAGCTCTGTGGAATGTCTTCCTTTAAGATACTAAATGCAGAATTCTCCGTTTGTAAAGGCCCTATGGAATATCGTTCGTCTATAGCAGAACGAAGAATAATTTGAAAAGTTCTTCAGTCTATAGAAGACCATTTACTGCCTATATAATAAGATCATCGATATATAGAGTGACTACAACAGACCTGAAGAGGGTGTATGGAAGGAATTCGGTATATATAATTTCTGTAGAAGATCATCTGTCCATAGACGTCCAGTAGAAAATTGTTTATTTTCAGAATTTCTATGAAAATTTTTCTGCCAATTAGATACCAATGGGTCTTCTTCCAATAGAGGAGTTTAGTTAAAACATAGACCGAATATTTCTACAATAGGCAAAATATTTCATTCGGGCTCCACAAACCCAGAATATCAAATTACAGCCCCTTCGTAGGAAAAATGCGCCTAAAACCTTCAACAGATTCCAGCACACTGAGACATAAGAAAAAAAGAAAATAATGTATAAAAAAAGAAATTTCAAATTCGCCGAGTCAGATCCGATCCTATCTACAGAGTGTAGATTTTTTGTCAATTGGATACCAGTGGGTCTTCCTTCAATAGAGGGTCTTTAGAATATCACATATTGAAGAGTGTTAAACCTTTTTTAAAGGTATTTTGTCTGTTGAACACGTGCAGAAAGTATTCCTTCGCGAAGATTACCATAAATAGATGACCTATAAAGTATTCTCTCTATGGAAGACATATAATTTTATTTTTTTATAAAGGAAACAATTTTATAATTATAAGACACCTACATTATTTTATATTATAAAAAGGCATTTTATATTTTTCAAGAATTACGACCTCTTTTTGCCATTAATTACTTAATTACTTTCGTTATCCTCCTCAATATCCTCCTCTTCGATTATTTCTACCACTGTCTTTATTATAATTATATGAATGGATTCTAAAGCCACAGACATAAACACCTTCTTTACATATTCAATGAGCAAAGACAATGGCAAAAAAAAACACTGACTCACGCACGCACGCCAGCAGCACGGATTTTCACATTCACAAGTCACAAGAACACCTTTAACAGAACACCTCATTTCCAATGCGTGTATTTACATCTGTGAGTATGACGATGGCAGGGTGAACGCATAACGAAGAATAAGAAGGGAATGAAAACTATGAATGCATATCGTAGGATAATAGTGTTGCCAATCTAAGTAATTTTGATCGACATTTAAATATTAATGTTTTCATTTCAAACCATTGACGAATGTTGTCGAATATCCTTGCATAAAATAATCGAATAGACATAATTAATAAAATCCTATATAGAATGGTGACAAATCCCACCATTCTAGAGATATAAGTATCCTCATCACACATTTTTTGCTCAATTTACATAGAAAAAAAATTGGTAGTATAATCCTATTTGCATTGGTAACACTGCATGCATGACATGTAAAAAATGGTGAAAAATCACAGCACTAAAGGTGACAAATACCTCGTATATAAATACAAAATGCATTCAATGAAGAAACCTGCATGTGATTGTGTGTATGTATATTTAAATATATTTGTGTAGCTATGCATGATTGCATTACTTTATTTTATTTAAGATAATAAAAAAAATTAAATATTTTATTAAAACAAAATCTACAACGGGTTTGTAGTAAAAATTCAGCATGCACTTACTTCAATACAAATCACAGGACATGCACAACACCCACCCACACACACATGGAAACACATTCAATTATAAAAACAAACACCAACACACATAAATGAAAATTAAAATAATCATACGCCACCTAGCACACAGGACATAGCCCATACATACCCCGGCCATGTTTAGTTTAATTGTAGGCCGCCATATCGTTTATAGAAACAATTATAAAACTGAATTTGCATTTTAAAGCAATAATAGATACAGTTTTACATTTTCTGCATTGAAATCGAAATGCAAAAGCCGAGGCAGAATTTCTTATCGGTGGGTGTTTGTATGTGTTAGGTGGGCGGTAGGTAGTGAGAAAGTCGTAAAATAAAATTTTTAATAAATGTCCACATATAACTGGTTCATGGAATTCCGAACCGTGCCTCTTTAACAATGTAAACTGGCTGGTGCCATACATGAGGACCGCCAAGATGATTTGTTAATGAAGCATGAACGTATTTGCATATTAAAAATAAATTGAAGGCAATTTTGTGTGGGTGGACAAAAGGTCAAATTTGTAAAATATTAGGATTAAACGAAAGAGAGAATTCAGTACACATTTGATAGTTTTTCTTTGACAACGGCGAAAATTGTGAATGGTTTTTATGGTTCCGATACTGTAACAGCCAATTATGTGCAATTTTGGTTTCGTAGATTCCGTAGGCCGGTCGTCGAAAATGTCGATAAAATCGGAGAAAAATAATGGATTTCCAACCTAATATTTCAAGAAAAGTAAAAAAATATTCTCTTAATGAGAGGTTTACAAAATCAAAAGTCCTCGAAAAATATTTTTAAATATTATTCATAAATATTTCCTCAAAACATTAACAAAATCCACATTTAGGACTGTAAGTATCCTTAATAATAATATAAAATATCGACACTTATGGCAGAGAAGATTCTTGGTATTATTGCATTGGCAAAATTATTAAAAAATAAACATTTATTCATTGGAAAAATGTTTATAAAAATGAAATTTATGTCTGAGAATACCCTTGTAAACATTATGAAAAAATTAATGTTTATAACACTGAATACAAAATTATTTGAAGAAAGATTCAAATGTGAATGTCCTTGCAAAAATCGTTAAAATCCATGCCCAAAGCTACGTATTCCCTGCTAAAAATAAAAAAAAATTATACCAAAAGCATCTAATCTGTACCTGAATATCATTTTTAATATAATAAAATATGATATTAAGAGACCCCGACTTATGGTTCTGCATGCACATGCAAAATTTTAATGTTTCCAGATAGAAATAGCTCTCTTTCACCTGTGGTCTTTTTCTCATTCCCATTGCCATTTTTCATTAATTCCTCCCACTAAAAATTAACTCCCTTTTGGATATGAACGAAAATACAATTAATTAAACCTTTTATTTGACAAATGTTTCAAATGAAACGTAAAAAACCCCCAAAAGAAAACACAACAAACAAACAAAAAAAAAGAAAACTTCACAATAGAAACAAAACTAACAACAACAACCACAATTCTCACATATAAAAACCCGGTAACATTTTACAACAGTTGGCAATAAAAATGACTCACTTGCATGCTAACGTTTATTATTGAATTGCTGCAAAAACAAAAAAACTGGAAAACACTCAAAAAGCAACAACAACGACACCAACAATTTAGAGACGATGATGATGATGTTAGCAGTGCTGATGATGTGGTGGCGGTAACAAAAACCACAACAACACCAGCAACAAATCAACAACAAAAAAGATATTTCATTAAAACTAAATTTAATTAAAACACGAATACGAATTTTTCTGTGTAAAGGCAGGTACGTGGTGACCTGCAACCGTAAAACTATGAACGAACGAGAAAACGTAAAGTGAGGTGAGGTGAAGGCCACAATAATCATTGAAAAAGTAGTTTTGTGTGTGTGTTTTATTTTGTTTTTAAGTAATTAAAATTTATTAAACTTTTGCTTAAAACTTAACTAAGGTGAAATAAATAAATATTGAAAACAAGAACGACAATGACAAAATGTTGTTTCTTTTTATTTTAAATGGAAAGGATGGATGTTTGGTTAAACGGTCCGTATGGGTTATATGTGGGGGGATGATAAAAAGCATACGCCCAGATAAGCCACACAATTAAGACTGATTTGAAAAAAATCGCGGGACTATGTGGTGTATGATTTTTTAATTCAACGATTTTACTCATACGCTTCTTTGCACCAGACTTTGTAATAGAAATATTTTCATTAATACAAATTAAATTTCCTGCAGTTTTTATGAGACAGTTTCTTAAACTTTTGCTTAAAACTAAACTAAGGTGAAATAAATAAATAAATATTGAAGACAAAACGAGAATTTGTTTCTATTTATTTTATATGGAAATTATGGAAGTTTGGTTAAATGGAGCGTATGGGTTATGTATGTGTGGGGATTGATAAAAAGCATACACCCTGCTGTACCATACAATTGAGACTGATTTGAAAAGTCACAGACCTATTTGGCGTATGATTTATTTTAAATAAACTCTTTTATTCATACGCTTCATTGAACCAAACTTTGTAATATTTTAATTTTTTTTTCATTAACTAGGTTCAAATTTACTAAAATTTTTATAATGAGTCAATTTTAAAAATATATTTTTTATTAGAAAAAAATTCAAAAAACTTTGAAAATTATTGGATATAAATATTTTCTATGGGGATCACATTCCATGTGCCATAGAAAATATTAATCATAACCTACTGTTTACATTTTCCATTTTCCTCATGTTATTCTCCCTAACCCACCTTACTTTCACTCTGATATCACCCCCTGATGATAAGTATTTTATTTTCTTCAAAAAAGATTACAGATGATCCTGCAAAATTACAAGAAACTTAAACATTAATTTATCTTCTACCACCGCCTCAATCGTAATACCTTGTAAATCCAAAAGGGAAACACACGTGGACCTCCACGCTACGTTTATCCTGAATAAAAGAAATTAATCCACTCCAAAGTAAAAATTAATTGTCTTCCCATTTGTGAATGGCAGGAAAACTAGAGCTGCTCATTTGTTTCGAACCAAAGCATGACACCTTCAGCTTTATTGTTATTGTCTTTGTTGTAGTTGTCGCTACCACCACTACCACTACTGCCAAAACAGCCATATTGCTTAATTTGTTACTAGCTTTGCCATGCCACTGGTCGCCAGTCACATAGAAGCAGCCAAAAGTCGTCGATTCCCTGGAGCAAAGGAGTAGATAAACAAAACAATTTCTCAGCTAGACGTATGATTAATGTTTATTTATTTAGGAATTCCCACAACGAAGAGAGAAAGAGAAACGCGAAGTTGAAAGCTCCGCTAAACTAGTCATTGGAAAGAAAACGCAAACAAAACACAAATGACGCAAAACTAGGAGCAAGGGAACACTTGTGCTTGTGTGTGGGAGTATGTCTGTGTGAGGCCAACAACACCATTATAGTCAGTGATTTGCCTGTGTCGTCAGTGTGTGTGTGAGTGTGGGTGCGTGAGCGTTTTTATTTGTTGTAACGGCATATGTTTATATGTTTTATGAGCCAATTTTTCCACGACAAAGAAAAACATTGGGAAATCGCCTTGCTGTATTTTCTTTTTTATGTTTTATAAACATCAAGCATAAAGGACGACCAATTAATTGCAGGAAAAACAGGCTCAGACGACATTTATTCATTCACGCACAAAAACACACACGCAGACATACAGGTTTTGAAGATATTTGCCACAATACCACAAAGTACAGACCTACTGGCCAAAATACTAGAGAACTGGAAAAAAAACACCCTCACAAAGGATATCAAACAAAGGCAGACGAAGAAGAACAAGAACGGCAAAAAAAACGTCGTTGTACACATAAAAAGGCAAAAGGCAGAACACAACGAGAAGAAACTAGTCAAAGAAAAACGTCAAGAAAAAAGTCAAACACAAAAATAAATACAACAACAACTTTTCAACATCATGATTTTGAATTGGCAAAAAAAGAAAAGGACAAAGACGAAAACAAAACTGGAGAAAATAAAAATAATAAGACGAAGGAAGAAAGAACAGGCAAAGGCGGCTTCTATGAAACACTTCTATTTTTTATTTTGTAGAATAAATTTCACGTGAATTAAAACTGTTTTGAACGTTTTTCACAACTTGATTTTTGTTTCAAAAGATATTTATAGCCAGAAATGTAATTTTGTTTAAATATTTTTTCCAAGTACATTTTCGGACACAAGAGTGGATTAACATTTTATTTCTCCATTGATACCTTCAGACATAACCTTCACTTTTTTAAATAAATTTAGATTTAGATTTTTTTTTAATATTTCCGACAGGGATAATTACAGCCATGCGTTTTTGTTTGAAATCTGCATCACCGAGCATACTCTTTGGCATAACTACCATTATTATTTTAAAAATATGTTTGCAAAGATATTCAGATCCAAAAAAGTGAATTTTATTTTTATTATTTTTGGCAGGATATTTAAAAATATTTGCCAAGAATATTCTCAGACCTAAACATAATGGGTTTTAATGTCCCTGCCAAAATAATTTTGACAAGGATATTCGTGGATTTTTTTTTTAATTTTTATTAAGGAGATTCCTTAAATTTTTATCCCAGCATATTCAGATTCATTAACGAGCGGTTTGCTTAACATATTTTTATACCCTCGGCCTCATGGCTAATGAGGGTATATACACGTTGATACGGTGAAAATGTGTATCATCGAACCAAATCCGTTTCAGAAAATTTAAAGTCTATTTACAAATGTCCGTTTGGCCGTCTATCTGGCCGGCTGGTGCCGAAGGGAGTAACCGATTTCATCCAAACTTAGCTCATCGTAATATTTCTTCCAAACTTAGTTCAGTTTCGAAGATGGGGAATATCGGCCCACTCCTTCTGGATACTGCCCTCACAAATTGGTCAATATTGTGCAAAAAAATTAATTTAATAATATCATGCGAACGGTTTGAACCAAACATGGTATAACATATTTTCTTTACAAAGCCTAGATCAAGTCCGGTTGGGTTGGGTACCAACCCATTGGTCCACTCTTTGTGGTACCCATCAATGGTAAAAATTTCCCATACTTATTAATCCAATAACAGGCGATTGGACGGTCCGATTTAAACTAAACTTTGCACAACCTATTATTTTTATCAAGTCTAGATCAAGTCCGAAGGTGGGACCCGTCGGTCCTCTCCTTTGGGCACCTCCCCAAAAATGATCAACATTTTCAATATTTATAAATCCAATATCAGGCGAATAGAGGGTCCGATTTGAAACAAATTTTGTACAACCTATAATCTTTATTAAGCCTAGATCAAGTCCAAAGATGGGGCCCATTGGTCCCCTCCTTCTGGTAGCTCCCCTATAAATGGTAAAAACATTTTCAATATTTATAAATCCAACATCATGAGATGGAGTGTCCGATTTGAATCAAACTTTGTACAACCTACTATCTTTGCCGAAGGTGGGACCCATCGGTCTTCTCAATAGTTTATAAACTTGTAAATTTAATTTGAAGCGAATTGAATAACCAATTTGACCAACATTTTATCCGATACCTCTTTGATAAAAACATACCTTGTATAAAGCGAATAATTAAAGCTGTAATGTAATTCCTGAAGACCTCCGCAAATTAATGACTGATGGTATACATCTCTCTGCAACACCGACTAAATATTGTTTTAGGGATACTTTTGAGTTGTTTTAAATATTTTTTTTCAAGAATATTTCTAGATTTTTAAAATTATTTCCAAGGATATTCTTGTTTACTAATATTTTTCAAGGCTCAAGCAGGTTTGATTTTTTACTTTTTTTTGGCAGTGATTCAAAATATTTTTATTTTCAGCTAAATTTTTTTTATATTTTTGTAATATTATGGGCAAGGATATTGTATATTGCAATTTAAAATTTTTGTCAGAGATATTCTTATTTTTTATATTTTATATAAATCATTAACGAATATTAATCGAAATATAATCGTTATTATTAATATTAATCATTAACAAATAATTGTATTTTCCATTTTTCCTGATGTCCTTCTTACTAGCCATCAAGGAGTGATCCTGCAAAATGTTTCAATAATATATTTTTTAATATTTTTGTATTTTCTATTTGTTTGTAAAGGATATTCGTGGATTCTTTCAAATATTTCTCATCAGCGATATTCGTCGATATGTTTTAAAATTTGTGACAAGGATTCTCAAGAGCAGGTATTTAAAGCATATTATCATGGAAAAACGATGAGTTTTTACATTCTAATTTCGATGGATATGCGGATGGGCTTTAACAGTTTCAAACAATATATCCAGTTGGATATACTCAACAGGCCATAACGATAAATAAAATGTAAGTCCTATTTCAAGCCACCAACATATACACAATCATCCTCTCTGTTACACATACAAACTACAACATTACGAGAAATTAAAAAAAAAAACTTCAACAAAATCCTATCCAAGGCAAAAGAAAAGCCAGTGCTTCAAAGTCGTTTCACGCTTTTGTGAATAATCAAACAAAAAAACACAGACAAGACGAAGAACCACTGTAGGATCCATTCAAGCAAATTACTTGCTTATCCTATTCGGTGATGTTCATAACTTTTTTGCCTTTTTCTTCATTTCATTGTAGGAGATAAAATATGTTTGTGATGTTTCGATACTCAACGAACAAAACGAGTCCACGAGTCTCCTTTCAATTCCGTTTTTCTGTTATCCATTTCCTAAGAATACTCTTTCGTTTTCCTTGTTGTTGCTGTCGTCGTCGTGTGGAAAAAATGAACAGCAACAGCAACAAAAATAAAATCATAGGCGACACAGACTCGTTCGTTGCTGTCTTCAAGATGTTCGAAATTATTTTCAAAGAAATCTTCCTTTTCCTCGAAGCAAAGAAAAGTCTAAAGCACAACAATAAAACAACTGACAACGACAGCGTTGCTGCCAACGCAAATCGCAAACGTCAACATTAACAGCGACAACATTGTCGTCAACTTCCAATTCACCATCATCATCATTATTGTCGTTGTCGTCGTTGTTGTTGTACTCCTCGTCTTCGTAATGAACATTGGCATCTTGATGATTGTCATCGCTGAAAGCAATAACAAATCATTAAAAAGCACACAATTACAAAAACAAATACAAAAAGACATGCACAAGTTCACTTGCACCTATTGCTGCTCGCACACACACACACACAAACACACCACGAGTGCCAGAACACAAGCAACGACATTATCTACAATTCAAGATGACGACGCATCCTTGTTGAAATGAAATGAAAAACACAATGATAGACAGGTTGTTTTGAAGCCGTGCGAAGATATTGGGGAATTCACGCGAACAGTTTCGGAATTTCAGGAGAGTTCTAGTCCTAGGGTATTTGAAACATTACGAAGATATTGGAAACGAAATTGTATCGTTATTAGTATAAAATTGAAGGAGGGTCTGTTTTTAAAAAAAATATTTTTTGTTTTTTTTTAATTTTTGTCATGTAGATTTTTTAAAATTTGCAAATCTCATATTAAGCGAACGGCGTTATTTTTTAAATATATTTTTTCCAAGAATAGTATTGTTTTTTTTTAAGATATTAGTGATTTTTTACAATATTTTTCCAAGGATACTCGTGAGAGTTTTTTTAATATATTTCGTAAAATTTTTTAATATTATTTCCAAGGGCATTCTTGTTACTTAGTATTTTTCAAGGATCAAACGCAGTGATTTTCCACTCTTCTTGACAAAGGCATTTAAAAATATTTTTGCCAAGGACATTCTCGGTGTTTTTTATAATATTTTTTGTGGAGGATATTCACTGTTATTATGAGGTATTTTTTAAAATATTTTGGGCAAGGACGAATTCTTGATATTGCAACTTTATTTATGTTTTAATAGTTTTTATCAATGATATGTATACCTGTTTACCATGGCGTATGATTTATATCTATTAAAAATATTATTCATACGCTGCAATGGAAATAGTCAAAATTGTAAAACACAAAGGATACAATTTTGAAAATGTATGTCGCATAAAGATTCGTATGTATGTATGTCATATTCGTATTCGATTTAATCCAAACTCTGTAAATTTATACCATATCTTGAATCCGAAAATGGAATATAACATTTTAATACCCTCAGTCTTATGGCTAATGAGGGTATATACACTTTAATATGGCAAAAATGTACCCCATCGAAATATTGATTTTAGACCCAATTTATCTTTGGACCAAATCCGTTTCAGACAATTTGGAGTCGATTTTTACATGTCGTTCCGACATTCCGTCCATTGTCTAGCAATGGGAGTAACCGATTTCATCCGAAGTTTGCACATCGTCATATTTATTCGAAAAATAGGTCAAGTTCGAAGATGGGGAATATCGGTCCACTCCTTCTGATACCTCCCCCACAAAATTGTCAACATTTTGTAAAAAGATAATTTTATAATATCATGTGAACGGACTATCCTATTTGTACCAAACTTTGCACAACCTATTATCTTTACCAAGCCTAGATCTAGTCTGAATATGGGAGCAATTAGTCCACTCATTCTGGTACCTCCACCACAAAGGCTTAAAATTTTCAATATTTATAAAACCAATATCAGGCGAATGAAATGTTCGATTTGAACCAAATTTTGCACAACCTATAATCTTTACGGAGCCTAGATTGACCACAAATGGTCAACAGCTTCAATATTTACAAATCCAATATTATTAACCAAACTTTGCACAGCCTATTATCTTCACTAAGCCTAGATCATGTCCGAATATGGCACTCAGATCAGTATTTATAAATCCAATATTAAGGGAATGGAATGTCTGATTTGAACCAAACTTTGAACACACATTTGTCAACATTCAACAACATTTCAGTATTAATGAATCCAATATCAGGCGTATGGAATGTCACATCTGAACCTAACTTTGCACAACCTATTATCATTACCAAGTCTAGATCAAGTCCGAAGATGGCACTCACTGGTCCACTCCTTCTGGTGCCTCCCCCCACAAAGGGTCAACATTTTCAGGGAATGGAATATCCGATTTAATGAAAAATTTGCACAACCTATTATATTTTCCAAACCTAGATCAAGTTCAAAGATGGGGCCAATGGGTCCACACAAAGAGTCAATATTTCATAAACAGGAAAATTTAATTTGAAGCAAATTGAATATCCGATATGACCGACGAATCGCTCAATTTTTGAAATGGACTTCCTATGACCATTTTCATTTTCAATATTTTAATAGTATTAGCCGAATTTTCCTCATTTTCCATAACCATAAGATAAAAGTATATTTTTAGAATCTTTTCGATTTTTTTTTAAATTTTACATTAAAGGCGATTATCATTTCAAAGATTTTTAAGTCGGTTTTTTCTTTCGAGTCGAGCTTTGAATCGTTAAATTTAATTTTTTGGGATTCATCTGATAATCGTTTCTAAAATTAACTATTTTAATTATATATTTAAAAGTGATAATGGATTTAAAAAAATAGGTTGTGACTTTTTTAAATTTTCTTTAAAAAAACAGTCGCCACTTTTTTATACTTTTTGAATGCTATACTGGATTTGTTAATAAATAAATATTTTTTTTTTAAATTACGTAAATATGCCACTATTTTTTTAAATATATTTAAAAAATAATGATTAGATTTAAGATATTGTTCAGATTGGTGTAATTTAAGATTTGGCACATTCTTTGGGTTTTTGCACAAATGCTTTTTGAAAAATATTCAAACAGAGGTTCATTTATTTATTCATTTGTTATCATACGATTTTATTTTTATAGTCCAAGGACATGAGCATTGGAATTGTTGATTGTGACAAACTGTTATAATATTCGTTATAAAAAGTCCATTAATTTGAAACCCGGTATGGTGGTACTATCTATATTTTGAGGTCCCCATAACTAAAGAACAAATACTCTTTTCCCTCTAACTTGTGCAAATCAATTTTACATTTATACTTTTCTAAAAAAAAAAATATCGTTTCAAACTTCATAATTACCACCATTCAATCAATATCTGACACTGTGCATTACTAGGCTAACTAGTATACAACTTGTGGGTGCGTATGTACGTATGTGCGTGTATTTGTATTTGATTTTTGCAAATAATCAGACTCGTCGATTTGTTTTTCATTTTTTTTTTTTCACTCTTCTCTTTTTTTCTGAATCAGTTATACTAAAAGTATGGTCGTCGTCATAGACGCCGTAGCGGCAATGAGACCCGATGATGATGACGATAATTATTATGAACTCTACCCACACAAACACTGGCAAATACATACACACACGCATACATGAGATTCATGGAAATACACCTTCAATAAAATCCAACAAAAGCAATAATGATAGAGAAGCCATGAACCATGTAAAGTGGTTGGTGGTGGTAGTGGCGGTGGCACTGTTACAAAATGTTGGGAAATAACATTCTAATGGCTTGTGTATGTTTATATATGTGTGTGCGAATGGTTATAGTTGTTGTTATTATGCTTCTTTTTTGTTGGTTTTAATTTTATTATTACTCTTGATATAACTTTTATTTTCGATGGTTTGTATGGAATGTTTGTATATTTTGCACGAATCTCCACACACACACATATACAAACACATATGGGTGTTGCCGACAACCATAGACACAAAAGGTAGTTAGGAGATTGTCATGCATGTGTTTTTCCCAAACACACACGCACACACACACTCAGTCACACACATACAGACAATGCTTTATGTCAAGTTCATTAGCAAAATTAGTTAAGATTACGTCGTATGGCTTAGTTTTTTTAGTTTTAATTTAAAGACAGAAACGGAAATAGCAGCAGCAACAGCAGGTATCTATTATGGCAGAGTAATTAGTGTTTTAGTCATACCAACCAAATGGAATCTGAATCTGTCGACGAGGGTTATGAATGAAATTTTCCCAAGGGTCTTATGAAGTTAATTTTACTGATATCTATGGGAATTTTTTCTTTCAAGATTTTTGAGATATTATTTTGTTAATGATTTTTATTGTTGTTTGGGAAACTTTTTACTATTTTATATAACTTTAAATTATAATAATGATATATATTTTTAATTTTTATTACTTTTTTATTTTCCGCTTTATTTAAATTATTATTTTTCCTTCAAATCGCTTTTCTATATATTTTCTTCTTATTTGTTATTAATCATTTTCATTTGACATTGCTCTAAGTATGTTTTTCCTTTTTTTTGCACTTTTCACATTTCGCAGGCAAAGAGTGAACGAACATATCCTGGTGAGTTGATTTGTTGGGTGTATAATTTTTTTCTTTATTTCTTTCTTGGTTTTTATTTTATTTTTTCTTTTTGGTTTTGTTGAGAGAAATAAGAGGACCGTTTTTGTTGTTGACACGTTACGCGACGCACGTATTATCCTTTCGTGTCTGTCTTACGTTTAAACCAATACTAAACATGGAATTCCTTTGATTGTGCCATTAAAGTCCTGAATATAACCTCTTAACCGAATTTCACTTTTGTCCGCACAAAAACAAAGTTCACACACCAAGCTATCTATCCATGAACGAGCGATGGATGAACGAACTAACGAACCAACAAACAAACACTCACATACTCAATCACTCACTCGCTACTAACTCAGCCAGCCAGCCAAGCCAAGCTAGGGCAGGACAAGCCAACCGTTCAGTCAGTCATTCATTTGAGGGTCTCCCTATTGTATACAAAAAACGAGTGCTGTTGTGTTTACTCTGCAACAACAACTACAACTTTACATAGAATGGTTGAAATGAAAGCGACAGTTAAACATTACCATCCTCAACCTCAAGCCTGTGGTGCTCAATAAGTCCGTTTTTTTTTCTTTCTTTACAATTGGAGTTAAAGTGTTTCTCTACACAAACAATTCATTGACACTGAAACAGTTTTTTTGTTAATGTTTTGTTTTTGTTTGCTCTCTTTCTTACTCATCAACTCTCTGATATTCTCTCTTTCTCCCATAACCTCCACGAAATATACTCTTGAGTTGAAAGTTTTATTACAAAGCTCAACAGTTTTCCTTTTTTCGTTGTTGTTGTTACTATTGGAGATTTCTCACGAGAGTTTTGTGTATTTTGTTAACAGCTGTTGTTGTTATTATTGTTGCTGCTGCTGTTGTGGGTGTTTGTTTTTGCTGTTGTTTTCGTTCTTGTTGTCCTTTAATCCTAAAACTAAACAAAAAACCGCTCCCTTTTGCAATTAAGTGATGTTGTTGTTGGTGCTTGTTTCTTCTTCTTCTTTTTTGAAATACTTAACATCATCATGTCGTCTCTGTTGTGTGTGTCTGAAAATCTCAAATGTCTGCCATTACTTGCCTTCTTATGTACATACATACTTATGTATATACAAATATATGTATGTATGTTTTTGTGTGTATGTGCATAGATGTGTACCGCCGAATATTATGAAGTAAGTGAAACTAGGAATATTAGAATATTTCCAACAAATTGCAAAGACGAAATTTGTACTCAGGACGTGAATATCTTAGCTTCCGAATTATGGGGAACCCATCTAATTAAATCGGTTTAGAATATAGTAGTTTCAAACGTGATATAAACGGGATCTATGACACGGTAGTGTTTGCAGGACACTAGCGGTATATTTTGAATTTTGAATTTGTAAGTCGATCGAAAAAAATTGACTGAGATATGAAGGTTCAAAATGAAAAACCTGCTACGTTGACATAAAAGCTTAAAAAGCGTTTTTCACGAAATAAATAAAACCATCACTTAGCCTTCGAATTGCTTTTCCATTGACAGATTTATTTCAGTTCTGTTTTCTTTTCTCAGATCTCAAAGATACGGGGAATTTTGGTCGACTTTAAAAATGATCATCAAAATTAAGACCTTCAAAAAGTAAAAACCTACGTAATGCTCAAAAGGGTATACAAAATACCTAAAATAGATCGGGATAGTTATATGTATATACTTTCCACGAAATTGCAGACACTTAGTGTGGAACATTCGACTAGGGTCTTCAACATACCGGGACCTTTCACAAGTAAAATTATCAGTCAGTGTTGCCGACAGATATATAACCTCAGTCTCATTATTCGCTTCACATAAGTTATATATTTTTATCACGGAGGTTTAGGATTTAATGTTGATCAAATCGGTCATTAACTTAAAAATAAAATATTGACCACTTGTGGGGGAGCTACCACAAGGAGTGGATCGACGGATCTTACTTTCGGACTTAATCTAGGCTTGGTAAAAATAATAGGTTGTGCAAAGTTTGATTAACCTGATATTGGATTTATAAATATTGAAAATTTTGGACATTTATGGGGATTTGATCGGATTTGATCTATTCTCGGAAAAGATAATAGGTTATGGAAAAGGTTGGTTCAAATCGAATATCCCATTCGCCTGATATGGGATTTATAAATATTGAAAATGTTGACCCTTTGTTAGGGGGTACAAGGAGGAGTGTACCAATGGGCCCCAACTTCAGACATGATTTAAACATGGTAAAAACAATAGATTGTGTAAAGTTTGGTTCAAATTGTACACTCCATTTACCATTTGTAAATATTGGTTGTGCAAAATTTGGTTCAAAATGGAGAGGTCTTTCGCATCATATTATGACATTAATTTTTACCTTTTTTGGGATTGTGCAAAGCTGAGGGTATAAAAATTGGAAAATCGACCGATATACTAATATCAAAAATTCTAGGAGTAATACCAATGTTTGTGCATACAGAACGGAAATGACTATATAGACATATTATTTTATTCCGATCAAGAATATGTATACTTTATAGCGTCTCTCCAACAAATATTTCGAGTTGCACCATTCCAAAATCGTTTTTCAATATAAATATATTCTAAAATAGTTCCATAATGCTGAAGCTAACAAATAGCTTAATTTATAATAATGTTTTTATGATATTCATTTAGTTATTTTTAATTAAAAACAAATTGCATAGATTCCCACATATAAAGCCGAATTCCATTGCAACCGAATACCATATTCGGTGGTATTTTTATATAAACACTTCAATATAAATATATTTGAGTGGGTATGTATGTATGTACGAATGTTTGTTCCTAAGCATTATATTGGCTTATGTTTTTCCAATGTCGAAGTCTATATAATTCTTTACTGTAGTTGTGTGTATATATGTGTGTGTCTGTGTTTCTTATATCGCCAACAATGCCTTCGACAACAACCTCCTTCTATTATCCTATTTATTTATTTGTTTGATTCCATTATACATTGTATTTGCCGAGTATATGTTTGTGTGTGTGTGTGTTTGAGTAAGTGTGGATGTATGCCACAGTAGGTTGTTGAAGCTTGATAATATTGTTATTGCTGTTGTTGGTGTTGTTGCTTTTGCCAAATGTGAAGGTTACTGACATTTCCCATTGCATGGAATTTCTTCTTAAGTACGTTGTTGTTGTTGCATGTTTCCTCATACATCGATATTCATATACGGCTATAACAACAAAAATATGTATTTTTGTATTTACGTTTTCTCATATTTAACATTATTTTATGATATGTAAGTTGTTGTTTTGTTGTTGCTTTGTATTTTCATTTCATTCATTTTCAATGGGTGTGTTTTGATTTCATGGGAATTTTTAGCGTACATAAAATTTACTATTATTATGAAGGAATGACATACATACATAATAAAATAAGGAAAATAGTATTATAGACCTGATTTTTATGAATGAATATTTAGTGTTGTTTTCTGCAATATTATAAACCATATAGGAAATAGCCAGAGTTGTGATTTTATCCAACCTACACCTTACATAAAATAAGAGTTTCCAGAAAACATATAAGCATGATATACGACCTACACCGATTTTAAAATCTGGTATAAATATCTTAATCCAAAAACTAAATATTTATATTTTCAATGGAAAATATAGTTGAGGGTGTATTCAGGGATGCATAGGCGTATGAGTAATTTGTGGCATACAAATGTATGACATTGCTCATACGCTCTGATGTCAGATTTCTTGGAATTGAAATATGTAATAACATCCGTGAGCAAACAATTTTCAACTTTCCACACCACACATATAAATTCTTTGATCTACTAAGAATCTGCTAACACTCCTTGGGACTGTCATGTATGGATTAAAAAAATAATATAATTTATTGAAAATCCTTTAAAAAAATGTGTATTTAACGTGGGTTCGCTAGATAGATATTGAAGAAAATCCCTAAAGATCATCCTATCTCTGCCTCTAAAATTGATTTTTTTAATAATTGTTTCTCGAATTCCAAGAAATGTAACCATATTCATACGCATATGTATACTTTTCAAGGATATATTGTGGACATCTAGCAAATGTTAGTCTATTTGTGTTTTTTGAAATACAATCTACTGGATGTTTGTATTTGTCCAAGCAAATTGTTGCTTGTCAAATGCACTTGACTTTTAGTTCTATTTCGGAGAAGGAGCACAAGAATGGATAACAAGGAAACTAACGAAAAACTGAAACAAAAAAAAAATGAAGTTTTTCAATCATTTGTCCTTTTTTCTTCTTTCATTACAAATATTTGTTTACTTTGTTATTCCCTAGAATAGCCCTTGTGGTATGTGGAATAGTGAGAAACCTTTCACACCCCTTCCTTCCTCTTAAATATTATGAGCCTGAAAGCATGACATTGCTATTAGAGAATAGTTTTTCTTTTAGCTTTGCGGTTTATGTGCTCGAATGGATTTCATTTAATGAAATGAATGCTCCTTCAAAAATAGATAAAATACGCAGCAAACTATTGAAATAATTGCAATCATTGTTGCCATCTGTGGCACGTTTCATGTCCATGCATCTCTAGCTCGGTTTGTTATCCACAAATCGGGGTTTTTCCTGTTGAGTGAATATTGCGATAGCAAATGATTTAGTCCTGGAAAAAAATATTTTCAAAAAATCTACATTATAGTCGTTGTAGCGTTTGTTATCCTTGAAAATTATTATATTTTCAAATACAAGTAAAAAAGTGTCAGTCCTCTTTGCAGACAAATATATACCCTCAGCTTTTGGTTTTCGGAGGTCTTTCGAATTACACAAAGGTTTTATTACCCGCTTTTTATAAGGTATATGTTTTTGTCAAAGGAATTTGGATTGAATGTTGGTCAATTCGTTGTTTCAATTAGCTTCAAATTAAATTTACCTCCCTCTTGGAAGGTATCAGAAGAAGAGGACCGGCGAATCCCACTTTCGGACATGATCTAGGCTTGGTAAAGATAATAGGTTGTACAATATATGGTTAAAATCGCACAATACTTTCGACTATTATTGGATTTGTAAGAATTGAAAATGTTAAACGGGACCCCTTCGGACTTGATGTAGGCATGGCAAAGGTAATAGGTTGTGCAAAGTTTGGTTCAAATCGGACATTCCATTCGCCTGATATTGGAGTGGACCGATATTCTGTATCATCGAACTTGAACTAAGTTTGGAAGAAATATTGTGTTGTGCAAAGTTTGGATGAAATCGGTTAATTCCATTCGAGAGTTATCGTGCGCACCAATCGGCCAGACAAACGAATGGACATTTGAAAATTGACTCCAAATTGTCTGAAACGGATTTGGTCCAAAGATCCAAAGGAGTCGAAAAAAACGATATTACGATGCGGCACAATTTGTAGTCATAAGGCTGGGAGTATAATAAGGTAAAAAATTATACCCTATAGTCCTTATAAAAATTATTTTTAAATACTTCACGTTCAATGTCCTAAAAAAATAAACTAGAATATCCTGAAAATTTAATTTTTTGAAAAATTTTATTTATAAAAATTCCTTAAAAATAAATTCATACTCCTTGAGAAAAAATATTACTACATAATTCACACTTAATAGTCCTTTACACATATTTATAAAAAATACTAACTGGATGATCACAACAATTTTTTTAAAAAAATCCGCCCTTAATAGTTCGTGAAAATAAATGACTGATGGTCCTTAAAAAATATTTTAAATCCGCGCTTGTTATATGTGAAAAAATATTTTCTAAAAAATCGAATCCTGTTTTGAACATTTTTTTTTTTTGTAGAAAATGTAAGGATATGCTGTTCTTTAATTCTCAATTCATCTATGACAAAATCGTATATTTCCATGCCTACATCTAACAAATAGATACCCAGCCCAGTAAATATGTAAATGTTTGTATTTCAAAAAATCGACATACTACAAAATTTAAAAGGAAACAAATGTAAAACATAAAAAAGTTTCCAAAAGATTCTTGGAATGTTTTTCTTTGCTTTCTCTCGTTTTGTGTGCATGTGGTGGAAACTTTTATAATGTGAAAGTGGAAACTTTTATAATGGATATTCAATAACTTTGGACTATGGCAAGCCATTACGAGTTTAGCAAATCGTATTAAGGATCAAAAAGTATTGCTGACTTGGGGTTATGTTACAAAATGCACACACACATACATACACTCCTACATACGTAAAGACGTATAAAAGGATAGAGTAAACCATACGTGTAACACAATTACATGCCAATTAATCGATTATATTTGGTTTACAAAAATAGAGGAAATTTAGTATAACAAGAGAGGAGGGAAGGTAAAAGAAAATTGCATAAAGGAAAAAATATTTGGGTGTAAAGGAAATAAAAAAACTTAAGTGAAGCGGTCGACATAATTATTTGACCATAGTAGTAACAAAACTTCAATAGAGATCTGTGAATAAGGATTATTAAAACTTCGTAATCAAATACAACTAAGCTTCAGATCTTATACATATATAAATAATACTCTTCAAGAATAATATATCTCAAATAATAAGTTCTTCCTTCAAAGGACCAATAACCCTGCCAACGCTGCTATCAGTAATAAGACAAATAACCGACAAAATTTCCAACATATGTTACATAAATTTGTCAGTTGAAATGTGTATACATATGTACACACACACAAATGTTCCTAGAAGTGTTTGTATATTAAAGGGTAATTTCATAAGTATTTTTGCTGATGATGATCAACAACAACAACAACAAAAAGTCAGTAACATATCGTATATAAATAGCATTGACATGATAATACATACGCACACATACACACACATATTATTAATAGAAAAATCTTTTTGCAAACATAGCTACAATTGTCATACAGATGACTGAATAGCATGTGGATATGTGACCATAACCATATATCTATGTTTGCAACAGCTTGTAAGGACATTTTACTTTATGTTAGCAATACGTGAAACTTAGCACAGCACACATACATACCCATTTACAAATAGCTCTGATAGACAGCGTGGTAAGACAATTGTATGTATGTACAGACATTTGTGAATAGAGTACCAAAGCTTAGGCAAACACCAAACAAACATACACACAGTCATATCAACAATATTTCCCAATCGACAAAAACAAGTCACAGGAAACATTAATAACTATGTACTATGTTTGTCAGTGTGTTCAATTGTGAAATTAAGGAAAAATTTGTGGTCATTAAATCGATAACTAAGTGAATGTAAGAAAAAAATCCAGACTGAACAGAGAATAAAAACAAACTTGCTGCGGTAATAGCGGAAACGGAAAACGGAAGTGGCTTTCAAATTTATTGACATTTATTCAACTCCATACAATTTCTCAATCTAACACATAACATAACCGAAGACCCCTCCTATCACTCCTCGCTCACACAGTAAAAAAACCGAAAACAATGTGCCAGCATGTACTCCTAGACTGGCCGTCGTCTCCTCCTCACATGACCCCACACAACAACAACTAAAACAGAGGACTTTACATTGTGACAAACAAAAAACAACAAAAACTAATAAATATGAATGGCAACAACAACAACATCACCCTTGCGGAATAAATGTGAGTGAGACATTGTGCATTGCATATTTGTGTCAGTAGGTCAGAAACCTGACAACCACAAAGGTTAACCACTCTCATTGTAGGAGCGAACAACTCAGAATCAGGTGCAAGTTTACAAAAACAGTTGTGGTTGCATTTTTAGCCTT
Source organism: Musca vetustissima (assembly GCF_032173495.1). Lineage (NCBI taxonomy): Eukaryota > Metazoa > Arthropoda > Insecta > Diptera > Muscidae > Musca > Musca vetustissima. Next base: position 99,570 of record NW_026880519.1, read on the forward strand.
GTCGGGTGAAACATTTCTTTTTTTGGTAGATATTTTCAAGGGCAACAAAGTTCATAAAATAAGATCTTTATTTTTTAAAACAGAGGTGAATTTTTGAAAATTTTCGAGGACTATCAATAACGTAAGGTGACCATACGTCCTCATTTTAGGGGGCAATCATCTACTTTGAATTACGGTCATCTATAAATTGTATGTCCTTTATACGAAAAGTACTAAACAGTACTAAATTTTGTACAATTTCAATTTGGAAAAACAGATGGAGCAGGAATCCTGAAATTTAAAATTAACATTACCGTCGATGTTTAGGATTGGGATATGTAGGTAGTTTTGGAATTTTCTTACATATGTGTACAAAAGGTACTAAATCGTACTATAATTGGTACAATTTTGATTTGGGTAAACCGAAAGATCAGGAACACTGAATTTTGGAAATAAGGTATGTAGTTTTGGAATATAAAAATCCGCGGATTTTTTCATATTTTTTAATGGCAAAAGGGTTTTCAAAAAAAAAAATATATATATATATATATATCAAGCACGGAATTTTTAATTTTTTTTTAGAATTTGGAAATATTTTTTATTTCAATAACATCAATCACGAATCCACAAAAAACTGCATTTGGAAGACTTTCATGGTATTTCCAATAGTGTTCAAATCAGCCTAATTTAATTTATTGATTTACAATGCTATACTTTTGACAACAATAATAAAATTGTCCCGAGAATAATCCAAATTGAATAAAACGATATTCAACGATATTTACACAATTCTATGCACACACACATGCATATAGACTAGAAGAAAAATATGGATATTATCACAAGACGATTGCAATACCATGTAATAGTACTCCCACATTATTTCCTTTTTATTTTATTTTTTCTTCTTCTTCTTTTAGTACACTCTTTCATGGTTGTTAGTTCTGGGTGGGCTAGACAATATCCAAAGCATACTCAGCAAGAAAACCCCTTACCAGTCGACAACAAACAGTTAGCGTTTTTTTCTTCGATGACTTGTTTTTGCTGGCATAGCATAACGTTTCATTGTCATTTACATGCAAGAGCACACAACAAAATACTGTAGGGTTTTGGTATCCGTTTTCTTTCACTACGGATAGGATATTTTTTTCGCAGTTTTATTATTCTTCCCTGTCTCGACTTGGTTTGCTTCTTAAAAGTGCACTGAATGCAGTGGAACAAAAGCTGCAGATAAATTTGAAATGGCTGGCTTGATGTTTTCTTTCCAATATATATATATATATATATATATATATTATTTAATAGTTTAAATATTATAGTCTATACTAACTATTTTAATGCAAGAATAATTATTTATATTAATTATGATTGCAAAAAATCCAACCAAATTGTTTATTGATCTATAAAATGTATCAAATTTCCAATCAATCCTATCCACAAACATCATTGTAGTTACTGTCATCGTAAAACACCCGCTAACTACTCTCCCCAGACCATTTTTCAAATCTACATTCAGTTGTATTAAGTTTTTCTTTTTTCCATTCACAGTCATGGAAGAAAAATGCAACAGACCAAAAACCGGATGTTGGCAAATGACCAAAATGTTCATATTATACTCATATATTATCGGGCACCCTCTACACACTGGCCGATAAATGGCAGCGACAATCCTTATTCGCATTATCATCGTCATCATCACCATTGCTGACGGCTTTCTATGCAATGTCCACAACAACAACTACGGCAAAAAAATGAAAAACTACAACAAATAAAGAATGGTATATGTATATCTAACTATATTAACTTGATTTTCTATACTAAATAAAATTGTCTATATGTATATACAAATATACTCACATACATACTACAATCTTAAGGGCATTTCTAGTTTTATGTTTATATAAAAAGAGGAATGGTAAAAACAAATGTGGGTGAGAGTCCGATATGAAATGAAACGATGGTTGTGGGTGTGCATTTCTTATAATGCATTTGGTTTGAGTATTTTTTTCTTGTTAATATTGAATTTAAATTTTTTACTGTGTAATAATGGGTGAATATAATATATTGCGCAAAAACTAGAAGTACTTTCAGAATATATACACTTTATGCTGTGTAGAAACCGCCATTTTGCGTAGAAACTAAAATGGATGCAGTCTGGAGGTCCACATCTGTTGAAAGATCTCGAGAAGTAATTTCAGAATAACGGATTTTCTCGATTTCCCTTGCAAGTCTCAATGACAGTGGGTTCCCTGCGTAGAAAACAGACATATCATTTGAAAGGTCTCGAGAAGTACTTTCAGAATATATACACCTTATGCCGAAAAAGAGACTTTCGCCTAACGGATTTTCTCGATTTCCCTTGCAAGCCTTAGTAACAGTGGGGACTCTGTGTATAAAACGCCATATTATATATGGGAGCTGTACCAAATTTCATCCAATACGAATCAAAATTGCGACCTGTACTTTGTTTACAATGTAACACGGACAGACAGACGGACGGACATGCATAAATCGACTTAAAAAGTGATTCTATGCATATTCTTCTTTTGCCTTATTATTTTTTTCACATATATATTTCTGTAAAATATGTAAACATTTTAGTCCAAATTGTTTAATTTTTTTGATGTCATATATTTTCGTTTCCAAAATCTGGTCGCCTTATATATACGATACTGAATTGGATCAAGTATTATTCATATTAGTATAATATTGGAAAAATTACATTTTTGTATATTATAATTTTAAATTTGTTTCTGTTCTCCAGTACGTACCTTACTATTGTCAAAAAAATCCGGATGTGAAATATAAATTTTAAATGTAATGTAAAAATAAATTAGCGCTTGTGTTGAAAATACTTCTTGACAAAAATTTATATAGGGTAAGTACCCAAATAGTCGGAACCTTAAGGATTTTCGCTTTTTAAACGTTTCACAATTCCAAGTGCATATTTTCCACTATATTGTATATAGGTGCATCTGTTTGGAATTTTTTTTACTCCCCGATGGAATAAAAATTAGTTTAATTTATTTGTAATAAAATTGAGTAAATTGATATTTATGTAAAATAGTGCTGTTTTGCCAATAGTCGGCTGTTTTTTCAATTGTCGACATGTCATGATCCAATAGTCGGCATGTCGCAATTTAGTTAAACAGTTAGTTATAAGTTATCGATTTTTCTGGTATTAGCATTAATAAATTATTATTATCTGACGTTTTTTATAAAATAATTGTATTTATTAAAATACAACAATTGTAAAACATGGTGATGACTTTGAGAACCTGATATCCAATTCTCGGCGTGTCTAAAATACACATTTCAGAGGTTAAAGGAATTTAAGATTAAAATCATGTTTTTTATTATGTAAAACCACTATTTAGAACAATTATTTGACATTTTTTCAAATTTGAGCCTAAACCTCAAAAATTTTTGCTCCTATGGACGGCATCGATAAATATATCATAATTACATATAGTTGTAATAGTACGTTTACATTTAACCGGATTTCGTTAACCCAGTGGGTTTCAATTGTCAATTCCTTTGCATATTCGTCAAATAAATCGTCAAAAAGTAGGTTAACCCGGTAAAAAGTTCTAATGTACAAGGAGTTTAAGTCATTTTAAATTCTAAAATGTTTTCCTGTATGTTCTTTACAACTACGGAAAAGATCATTATGAAAAATATATAATTTTAGTATAGTAACAAATCTTTTTTAAATCGACATGACCATGAATGTCTGTTGGGCAGAGATAGTTTAAAATATTGTTGAAAACCAGTTAATCAATTTTAATGAAAATATTTCCAAGTTAAAAACTCTTGGCTCATTTAAATTTCCTAAATTGAAGTCTCTACGAGAAAGCCCAATTTGTTACAAAAATAAACAAAGCTTAATTAATATCCCACAATGATATGCTAATAAGGTTATTCGTGTAAGTTCCTGGTGGTTCCTGAACTAATCCTATAACATCCACATTGAAAACTTATTCGGAAAAGACTATGTACCTATTTTTATGTAAATAATGAAGTCTATAATTTGAAGAGGAGGTTATACATAGCTTCAACAAAGTTAATTGCTCCTATTCATAAATTTCTTGTCCATATCCAGGAATGTCGTCGTTTCAGTTTGGAAATATTTTCAAATATATCCCTTGAGCAATAACAAGACGTTTTACTTTTAGATATATAGCGCTTGAGACGTTTAAAAAATATATGGTTAGTTGTGACTTCCATTTACCTTATTTTTAGCGGTATTGAATCCGCCGTTCTTTATCCGGTTTCACTACCTACTATAAAATGAGACATTTTAGAAATACAATTCCAATAAATATTTTATAAACATACCCTTCAGCAATTTCCATGTCTCGGAGGCTCAAACAAAAATTTGATTTTCGTTGCCGAACGTTGCCTTTATCGATTCTTAGCAAATGAATCAGAAACATAAATGGAACTGCCTTCCATATTTCTTATTGGATTGATAACACAAACTACGAAAGCAATGGTGCCCATTTGTAACGCCCCAGTTTGCTGGAGCCATGTATGTACCACATTATTTACCGCACTTCAATTTGTCTTATTTCTAGCAACAAAATAACACACGCGATTTACATCACGACTTTTCAATTTTAATTTAGAACACAAATCTATATTTTCTATGGAATTTTACTTTGTAATATGATTTTCTTTCTGTAAACAATTTTTTTCATGTCAACAATTACTTTTAGCGCCTAAAATGCAACACACAATGACAGAGTTGTATTTTGTAGAGCAGGTTTACATTCAATTAAGGTAGCTTTAGAATATTTGATTTAATTATTGATATTGGAATTACATGCAAAAGTAATAAATTTGTAAACTGAATTTAACTTTTCTTATTTAATATAAAACTTCGTATCATTTTTTATATAAAATATATCCTTTTTTGTTTGTTTCTTCTTGTTTTATCGACTTTTTAATACTTGTTCTCATTGTTGTTTAGTCTAAAGTACCTTTTCATCTATGGATGGTTGTCGTAACAGCTTTTATTGTACGTTACCCCAAACACTTGCCAAAAGTGCAATACTAAATCAAAAACGTTCCATTTAACCAAGAAAAAAGCAACAAAAAAATCAAGCTCCATCGAATTTAAAGTCAAATCAATTTCTAAATGAAGTTATTTTATAAAAAAACATTATAACATAAATATACAAAATAAATAATGAAAATATAAAGTCATTTAACAGTTTTTGTTTCGCAAATAGTGTTATTATGTTGCAAATTAAAAGTTTCTGTGAAATTTTGTGAATGCGCCAATTTTGGGGCCAAGTGAAAAAAAACTCAAATCGATGACGCCTTTTGGAGCAACAATGCAACGAAAAATCTAAAATCCATGGAGCTCTAAAATCAAAAATCATAGATTTTGATTTTAGAGCTCCAAATTTCTTTGAATTCCATTTCATTGCTATATTAAGGAAAAAAGAAATTTAGATAGTATTAATGCAAATAAAAATATAAATTGCGAGTGCTATTCTTGTGTTCCGAAAAAATGTTTTTTTTTGTCATAATTGAAATGCGCCATTTTGTTAAAAAAGAAGCTCCCTGGAAATTGGAGTCAAGTGAAAAATATAGTGTATTGTGTAAATAAAAATGGCCTTTTTGGTTTTTTTGCAAAAAAGCGAAATAAATAAAATTAAAATATATATATGTTTCTCTTGAATAAATAAAATTAAAATTTTTGTGTTGTTGTTTACCAATGGGGGAAGTTCGAAATAGTGAATTGGAAAAGCTGACCCCGTGTAAATCGAAAAATGTAATTGATCAAAGCATTAGCATAATATGAGGCAAAATTTGTTGAAAGAAAATTAAATTTCATTTATAAAAATTTAAAAATTATAATTTGTGTGATTTATTTTTATAATTAAGTGATTTTTAATTTGGAAAGATTATTTTTGAAATTATGATAATGCCGAAAGCCGATTATTTAATGGGTAAGTTATTTAACATGTTATTTTCAAATAATACAAAATACTCATACAATATTCGATTGATTTCAAACATTCAGGAAATTGATAAATAACACTGTGACACATTTTTTAAATTGAAACTCGTAAATGGTAGTAGAAAAACGGCTTTGAATTATTAGCTAAGGGTTTTGTATAAACCAGGGTTTTATTTTGTGGATTTTCAAATATTACGTACGAATATCTCGTTAACTACTTGAAATATTGATCTTCAGTCTTCAGCAATGTTTTACGCCTTAATAAGATCTACAAATTTTGTTTTGGTATAAGATCCAAAAAAAAAAAAACAAGAAAAAAATCTTACTCAAAATGGCACAACTGTGAAACTGTCCTGTGTTTAAAACTACCATTTAATTCGACCATCAATAAAAGACAGAAATATAGTCAAAAGAAAAACAAATATGTAATATTTAAAAATCCACCCAAAATCGAAAAAATTTAAGCCGGTTTTAAGCAAAACCCTTAGGTAATAATTCAAACACCAACTAGGGTTTTTCTTTTGGTGGTCCTTCTTTTGGTGGTTCTTTTGGTTAAGTGCCTTCGGAGTATGTATATTAAGAAATTATACATCTTAACTTCTCTGACGTATTAATTAAATTGAAACTAGTATAGTTTAGGGCCGGATCGCTTATCTTATCAAGTTAGGACTAGCCGAACTTATGTGCAAAAATTGTCTGCATATATTTTGCAGTTTTGCTGAACGGAATAAATCAGACTTCATGTGTAGAAAATTCAGATGAATACCTCTAATTGAGAAGCTGTTGAATTTTCATCTATTCCTTGTAAATTTGGTTGATAAATGTGTCAAAATTCCCCAAAATAAGAAATTTTGTATGTACCACTGAAACATGTTTCAATAGTGATAATTTTTGTTAGGAAGATTTTCTAGTCATTGAGAATTCAAAATATCACATTAGATCCAGTTCGGATGTTAAAATGCTTAAATCCCCAAAATATCGAAATATTGGAGATAGGTTTTTCCCAAAAAGAGAACCGGCATTGTTAATTTTTAGAAGAAAAACTTTTTACTTCGAGAGAACTCAAAATAACAGACAACGTGCCCAACATTCCCAAAATATCAAATATTAGGAGTACTGTAATATGGGGGTCCCATTTTCAATTCCAAATATCATATGAGTGGTAATCATGTATGTGCAATTTTTCAAAGCTCTACTTTAAAAACTGATAGCTCCATCGTGATTTAAACAGTCGATCGGACATAGACTTTTATTCTGATCAAGAATATATATACTTTATGTGGTCTCAATTAATACACACTGGCAAATTTAATACACACTGGGTCCGTATCTTAATTGAGGATTTAAATTTTTTGCGATTTTTAATTTTTCAAAAATGTGAACATTTATAAAAGATGGAGTGTAACGATAGCCACCACCTTTAGACTTAATATAGGTTTGATAAATGTATTATGAAATTATTATGTATTATGAAATTATTATGAAATTAACTATTTGCTCAGAATATTAACCACTTGCGGGATGTATTAAAAGTAGTGGTCCAGTAGTCTTCGTCGTCTTAAAATATTACCATGTGCAAAAATAGAACAAATCGCATATTTCATTTGCAGTATATGATGTTTTGCTAGTTTTCATATGCACCATTCCATAAGCAACGTGTATAAAGATAGCCCTTATTATATTCGCTCATTTCACCCAATATCGATTAAATATTTTTTCAATTTCTTATTTATTGAGTCGCCGTCGGATAGACGAACTCTTAGAGAGATATTTAACGTTGTCTATAATTTAATGTTTATCATCTGCTTATTTTCCAAACTAGTATGTTTTTGGCCAGTATATATTGACCGTATTAAAACGTGTCTATACAAATAAACAATTTCAATGAGGCCTCATCTCCGATGTTTCTATCGTCTCGTCTCCCTGATCACGAAAATATATGACATCCATGTTGGAAATCCATACTTCCCGAGATATGGATTTCTGAAGTTCCGAAACTCATGCTCATGGCTTTGTTTGTCATTGGTATGGCTGTAAAGCGTATAAAATCCGATATGAGCTTCTAAAAACGCAAATTATTCCATACTTTATTCCATGGACAAGTGGAAAAGGCATTTGGATTCGTGGACTACATTGTATTTCAAATTATATTCCCCAAAATAACAAATTTATCTACGCAAACAGATTTTAAAATTAATTTAAGTTTATATAAATCGTATGAACTTTCCCCATATAAAATATATTTGGTTGTGATCAAAACATTATTCGGTAAAAATTTCAAAAATAAATAAATGTCCATTGGCTTCACAACAAACTCATAAGGTAAAATTTCTTTAAGAATAATGTACAAATCACATGGTAAGAACATTGTATTTAATCCACATTCATATTTAATTATCTTTTCCAAAAGATTATAACCATTCTTGTTGCGAGATTTCTATACTTTTTTGATTTGAGCTCTGGCCCTGTTTTCCTTTTTGGTAAAAATAAATATCATAAAAAATGTTAGTGTTTAATATTATATCTCCATATATAGTCTCAGCACCTAAATACTTCCGTCACATATAATGCCAAGGATTAGGCCTTCTTATAGTGCGGGGATTAATAATGCCCTTTCCAACATAACGAATTGATTCAAGAATCGTAAACCCTGTATTTCGATTGTTGTAATAAACATTACATATTTTTCGACAAATCAATGTTGTTATTACAGTTCCTATAAAATATTCCATTATCCACATTCAAAACAAATCGTTGAAACACCGCTGCATGAGTATTCGCACAGTGCCTTAATTAAATACGAAAATAACCTTTAAGTTTCTGTATTAATAGAAAAAACACTTCATTTCAAATTTACATTTTCTTCACACTGTATTCTCCTCCTTTGATTCAAAAAGACAATAAACACCAGAGCACAGCCCATGTTCATGCTTCTTAAAATTTTGTCGAATCAATTTGTGTTCACATCTCTTTTAAACTTTTCACAATGAAAAGGCTTTTATTGATTTTTTATCTGATCTGGATGTTAAAAAATTATAATTTGAAAAAATTCAATGGAGGCAGCAAAGAAACTAAAACGTCACATTTATTGAGGCTTCCTTCTGAAAGAGCAACCTGAAAATAAAGAACAAAAACAACGTTAGAATTATCAATTCACATGGTTTGGGGAAGAAGTGGACAAGTGGAAACTTACCTTCTGTGAGCTTAGCGCGACCACCGGTTGGCTGGCACAAGATAGTAGCACATCCCGCACATACAACGACGCCTTGAGCGTGGCTGAAGACAGTTGTGATTCTGTAGCAGCCGGGGCACTTAACATCCATGAAGTAGGAGTTGGGGTGTTGCACCAAGCGCTTCAACTTGTGTTTACGCTTCTCTTGAGCGGGCAAAGGGTGTAACAAATCTTTGGCTAGCTGCAAAACAACAACAAATTGTTAACATTAGTCACCAAATCACCACATTGGAGAAATCATTTCCCAGCCTTAAAATATTGCCACCAACAGAAACAATAAAAAAAAATTGCAAAACGTTGTCCATGCCAAGTGGAGGGAGGTTATGTCTCAAAGTTGTTTATCACTTCCACTGGGAGTTTATTGTTTTCTCATAATTTTCGAAGGGCATTGCAAGTTTTTGTTGGATAATTTCACAACATTTTGAAACTTTATCCACTAATTATCACTTATCAAAGCCATGTTACAGGTATTTGATGACATTCACACATTAAAAAAAAAAGAATGCCATGTGTATGTTATTCCCTCTCTTTTACTCGTCGTCGCCTCACGCACCACGACCGACCACAAAGCAAACATGAATTTATCATTTTTTTGGCATTTTCCACAACACTTCACACAGTTTTCCATAGTTTTCGTGCAACACCATCATTTGCGAACAATTTTTGTACATTTTCCGGACAGTTTTGCAATTTTTTCGTTTATTTTAAGGCATTTTTCTGAAAATTTTCACCCACCGGCATGTTTATTCTTTCACAGCTAACACGGAAAAGGAAGTAGATTATGGGCGAGCGAAGTTAGATGTGGTTTATATGTATTGTAATTTCACCATGGTGAAACACTACTGCCATCTAGCAGTGGATAGCGTTTAGGGTTGTATTTGATTAGAATGACAGGGTAAATAAGAGAATGTCAGTTTGTTGGACATTTATTATGGACAGAAAATGACATGAAATCACATTATTCCAATAAATTAATATGTAAATTATGATGAATCTATTTTTATCTTTATTTCTGTGTATTATTTATGTGCAATTTGTTGTTATTTTAATGATTTCTTTGTGAATAATTTTAAAATTTCTCTGAGTCATCTTGTGACATAAATTGTGAAATTTTGTGAATGTTACCAGATTGCTGAAAGGAGTTGTGAATTTCATGACATTTGTTAATTTACTTACCACAAGATGTCAAAGTACAGTGTTTCATATATAATTTTACATTGCGGTTAAGTATTATGTCTGGTTACTTATTTTTCTAGGGATTCTAATAACAATATTTCTAATAATATAACTATATCTAATTAATACATAGTGCTGATCTGCTTATTCAGTATGTCGATTACAGTTATTACAAAGAAAATGCAAACTATAAGTATTTATTATCACTAACCCCCTATAAACGTTAAACCCTTATTTGAACGTTAATTCCTCTTTTATATATTTTATTTTATAGTATTATGTATTCAGGTCTTGAAGGCCTTATATTACAGAAATGAATAATAAATAAAAGTACGCCATATCAAAGAATAAAATGGCCAATTCATTTTTTAGAACAAAAATATAAAAAAAAATATGCAAATAGTACAGATATTTTTTATGAATAAAAATATATATATATTCATTTCATCTAAATTCGTGTTGGTGATCGGCCATATAGTCAAACAAGATCAAACCAGATAGTGCACCGCTTAAATATTGGTAATGAACCCATTATCAAGGTGACACTATTTTTTTCTCATTTGAAATATTTCTGTATGAGCAAGGGAAAAATCTTCATTCATTAATTGTTCCGAGATTAAATTATTATTTTTGTATAAAAAAATATTTAGTGTGTTTTTATTAATAATTCTTTATTGTTATATTATTAATTTATTTATTAATATTTATTAATAATTAATGGTTAGGTTGATCCAATTAACAGGTCATATAAGAGGCGAAAATTATCGGCCATTTTTGTAGAAAATCCCTGAAACTGTCAAATTTATTGTTTAAGTTTTCACACGATTAAGCTAAATTTTCGTCTCTAACACGACCTGCTAATTGGATCATGGAATTCATCAAACAAAAAAAGCAAAATAATTTTTTACTGGGAAATAATTTTTTACTGTCCGATCAATACTTTACGAGAAATCTATCAGTGCAGCCATCTGCCGAAAAAATAAAGGATTTCTTTTTTCCCCAACCTAATATAAACCCTTGGTCTATTAATAAGGTCATCCAGAGAGACTATCTGGAAATCAGATGATTTTCCAGTTTGCTGTCAAAATGCACTATTGTGTCATTAGACTTGAGAAAAAAACAGCGGTTTTCGCTTGCTGGGTGACCTAATTAATAGATTTTGATATAACCTAAAAGCGCATTTACGTAAAATACTAAAGGTTGCAACTGTTCTTAGTAAATGAGTCGCTCGGTGTACATAGATTAACTCAAATTTTTGAAAAATATTAAATTTAACTATAAAAGTTATTTGACTAATATAAATTATTGTCATTATGCATTCTACATTATATAGTTTAATTGCCATTATTAAAACAATTTTAAAAACAACATATATCATCGGATTTCTCATCGTTTCATTTTATGAAGTTAACCGATATGTGAGCGGCTAAAAATTTTGTCTTTTTCAGATGATTTATATTTTATAGAAAACCGAAAATACGTTTTTGGGGAAATAAAAAAATATGAATATTTAAATCCAATAAAAAATTGTAACATTTTTTTCTTTTTCTAAACAAGTGTGAGTGTGTGCGTGTGCTGACAGTCATTTGAAATGATTTCAAAGCCTGTGTAAATAAGAATAATTTATTTTCAGGATGTCGTAAATCCACATCATATAAAGTGCGCATGTAAATGCTCTATAATTAAATAATTATTCTATTCTCGTTTTTGCGTCATGCACTGTCTTATGGTGTTACTTTAAATACGTTTACAATACGCCTTTCACTAAACACCATATCACATTAGTTGGCCACACTAATAGCAAAAAGTATTGCCAAACTAAAAAAGTGAAAACATAATTTCAAATTGAAAAAAACGGCCAAACTGTCACAAAAGAATTCTATTTTTACATTGGCCTTTGGAAGAAACACAAGTCAAGCTCATTGAATAGTAAGAAAATTTTTTATATTTTTTAATTCCCATACCTAGAAATAAATTAAAAAACATTTTCCATACAAAGAAATGTATTCCATTAATGGTTGCCGAGAAAAAGATGCCTTGCAAATAAATATGGAAATCATTACCAAGGAGTTGAATGATTTGGTTATTGCCAATGAAAATGATTGTGGTGCTGAATATTTGCATTGTCATAGTTCGATTTCGCATAATATTGCTGGGGGCATCCAAAAATTAGTTGGTCCTCAATATGTTAAAAATTTGCATCAGACTCCATATGTAATGTCCCAGCAACATGTTCCACCAGTTGGAGATTATCATTTTGAGAGATCGTTTGGATCGCAATCAACTCAAACGAGAAATTTAATTCCAGCGGCAATTCCAAATGTTTCTAATACTTATCCGTATCAAAATTATGGGTATTTTTCAAAACATCTTAATGAATCACATGGAGCAACTGGCTATGTACCATCTGTACAGCAGCATTATCTGAGACCACAAATGAATGCTGGGAAAATAAGCTCACCCCCTTTGTTGTCCGTAGCGGCAACAGATAATGTGAATAACTCTCATAGCTCAGTTGGAGGATCATATAGAAAGTTTACCAAAACAAATTCCAGATTTAATTTAATGTCCAGAAATCAGGAATATGATTATAAAAATATTGTTATAGATCTAAGTGCATTGGGAATAAGCAAAGATGGGTAAGTGCAAAGAATATTCCTTCATGACATAATCTAATGACATACTTTCGGATTTACAGAAAAGAATCGAATCCGGTATTGCGGTTGTTTAGTCTATTTCGTGATTTACACATTGCACTAGCTGAGCAGCCACCAATAATCGAACCTTTGACTAATGAAAGTGTTTATGTACCAACATTTGCACCACTACCAAAAATTGCTCTACCCTGCACCATGAGTGTCCAATGTCAGGTGAAATATGCCACAACACAAATTGCAACATTCCTTTATGTTGTCAAACGTCTAATGGCTGTGAACATAGTGTATGAGCCCAATCTGAATGCAGAATGTGAATTGTATATCATCAAACTCCGTCAAATGTTGGCTCAATTTGAAATGTATAAATTTATCGAATTGAAACATAAACGCGGGCAATTTCTAAATGAAAATATACGGGGTAAGTACAATTGCAAATTAAAGCATTAGATTGGATTTTATTTTAACAAATTGGTGACGCAGTACCTTTACATGGGGTTTATGCGCAAAGTGCCAAAATACAAAAATAATAAAGAAATATTTTTGACATCAGTATGCAAAAAATTGTGTACTGATAGAATTTTTTAAAAACTTAAAATTAAAAAAAATACTCTTTCTAGTACACGCTGAGCACTTGGAAAAAGTAATGGAACAAATGAATCGTCAGGTACGAGAAGTAAATCTACGTGTTATGGCATGTGATTGGTATATTGCCAAAAAATATGGGCGACAAATGGGAATTACTCCCAAAACGACAACAACAGCAACAGAATCACCAGATATGACATATGCAAATCAAAGTGATATTGGCGTCATTAATGAAATATTAAAACTTTGTGATGAACCTACGAATTGCAATAATGAAACAGCTGATGGTTTAGATAATAAACCAAATGGCACAACTGGAGAACTAAAAACAGCTGTTGGTAATTGTTATACAGCTGCCAATGTTGGTGGTGCTGCTAGTGCTGAGTGTTTAACAAAGCTTGCCAATGGCACATCAGCACATGTTCGCCAACCGGTTTTTTACATTGGCTAAAAAGATTTTTTGTATATTATTTAAAACTTTTCTTTTTATATAAAATTTTATGTTATATATATATATTTTTTTTTTCTTAATTTTTATATACTAATTTTAGCTTGTAGTTTTGTTTTATATATTATTACAATTATTATTTACTTAATAATTTGTTTAGATTTAGATTATTTTTTATTATAATTTAAATTGTAAATATGTTTGCTCATTTTCTTCATTTATACTTTTAATTATTTGTATATATTATTTCAAATTATTTATACGAAATTATTTTTATATTTTTAATAATTAGTTTTAATTACTTTTTTCAATTTATTTTTAACAAATATTTTTTGTAATTATTTTAGTGGTCAAATTTTTTGTTCCACTTAATTATACTCCTTTTTTTTATTAAATTGTTGCATTTGTTTAAATTTTTTTTTATATAAACAATTCAAAATAATTTCATTTAGTTTAAAATTATTTTTAAGTGTTCTTATATATATAATTTGTATTTTAAAATTATTTTTATTATTCATCTTTAATTTTATATTTTAAATGTATGTAAGTCTTAAGTTTGTTATTTTTTTTGTTCATGTTTGATTTGAACAATGTTTGTATATTAATTGAACAAGCTGAAATTCCAATTTATAAAGGAATTTCAGAGTCAAACTCCATTTTGATAGCGGTTCTCCTTTATTCTTTTACAATAAAATAAGCCAACTTTTTCCCCCCTAAATCATTAAATTTGAAAAGCATAGCTTGTAATGTCAGTCTTTTTTACATATATTTTCAAAAACATTTCAACTGAATTTCACTTTTTTCTCTGAATTTCATAAGAAAATTAAATGGAATTATAACGATAAATTCGAAACTGAATGCAATACGTTTATATTTAAATAAGAATTAAATTCCCTAGATAGTCTTAATGTGTTTTTTTTTTAGTTTGGGGGGCTTGGACTGTTTGAATCCCACTTTTACTTTTACACAATGAATTATTAAAGCAATAACAAATATTGCTATGTTTTCTTATGGAATATTGTTAATTAAATTTTTAACAACGTTTCTTGCATCCTAAATCTATTCTAGTCTTTTGAAATAATAATTTTTTTTTAATGTTACCGACTGTTTTTTATTTATATTTAAATTTGAATTTGTTTATGTTTCTAAAAAAATAAAATTGAATTTAAATAAATATTTCGTTTTACTTCATATTTAAATTTTATAAATATTCTATGGACTTGCCACCACAACGAATTCAATATTAGTTTTTTACTGGCATTTGAAATATATATGTGTGCGTATGAATGTGAATAATTTCCATTGATATTACTTTGTATGATATATGGTGATATTTTTTGACTGTTTTTTACAATTATTACAAACTTTAATTCATTTATTAGGGGCCGTTTCCATATAAAATCCAATAGTACTTAATTGATATTAACTTCATTAGTTTCATTCCAATAATTATTATATTTTTTAAAGCTAATTTCACATTTTATTGAACTATCTGAATTGTTTGAAATATTATCGGCCTGAATTGAATTGCGGCAAATTCAATGAGTATTAGTTTTGCGACATTCCTTAGCTAATTAGATAAACATGGAAATATTTGTGAAATATTCCCATAGATTCCTTTGATAAACAATGGGAGTTTTCCATTAATTCATCCATAAACTATGGGGGTTTTCCATTAATTCATACCAAATTCTGCTTATGCAGAATCAGCAATTAATCAGACAATAACTTGCCTCATTTTACTTTGAGCGCCCTGGATTTTTTTAGGACAAATTTAATTATTATTTTATGTATATCAAGTTGTATTTATGTGAATTGTCTGCATGAATTTAAAATTATTTTTTTTTATTTTGGTTGAATTGATTATGGTTATAAATCTGTATTAATTTGTTATTGATTTGAAAGTTCTTGCCCTGAACTATGAATATAGTAAAATTTTCATTCTATTGACCTAACTGTTTAGTTTAGACGATGAGTAATATAAAGGTATTGATGGACCGACCTTGAGTTTGTAAATAATTGGAATGTAAAATGACTCTTGAAAGTCTGACCGTCTCATAGCAATAGTAATCTATAATACACTGTTTGCGCTCATTATATAAATGGATGTTATTAGAATATTCTAGAATATTGGATGAGATAGCATTGTTTAACTTCGCCATCATCGTGGGATATTAGGTGACCGATGATTTGGTCTATCTTTTCCGCAGCTTTGTTTTAAGTTTTTTGAATTATGTTGGATAAGTACTCGATAATATAAACATTCACTTCTTTAAGGTATTTTATTCCCCTGCTGAGATTTTGGATCACATATTAGACACACCGAGTGGGACAATGTAAATCTTCCATTATATAAATATATATTCACCCCCTATTCCGTATATCGTCGTCGACACATTGGCATTCCCTATGTCGTTATCGACATTTATCGATCACTATTTAATCAATACAATAACGCACTTTTAACTTTAAACATTAATTATTTCTCTTTAAACATTTATTGTGTGAAACATTTGCAACTTTTTTAAATACGATTTTGTTCGATTTTCATTGCAGAAAATATTCCTCGCTTGGATATTTACCAAAGACAGTTTCCAATCGGGATTTAACCAATGCATTGAACATTTTCGAAAATGCCGGCTTCAGTTCTTCGTAGATATCTTTCCAATTTTCATTTAAAAAACGATTCATTGTTTCGCCCAGAACTTTATCACCGTTAAATAGATTTTCTAAATGGTATTTTACATTTTCGGCTTCAAAAATCAATTTGGTGTGATGCAATTTGGCATAGATCTTGCCATTCTTTTCCACTGGCTTCAAATCGAAGGAATACTTGATGTAGACATTCCCTGGGCAAGATAACAATTAATAGAAATATTAATATGTGTAGTACAGTGTACATGTTATGTGATGACTACTTACTTGAAACTACTTTGGATGGACCTTCCCCAACAATGGGTAATATCAGTACATTACCACTAACCTTGTAATTGCCCACTTGTATTAGCTCGGGTATATTTGCATCAAATTCGATATGATCACCCGTTTTACTGGCAATTAAAACATATAATATGTATTACATATGAACGAAAGGTTTATTGTCATTGATAAATTCCATCAAATGCTGCAACCAATACTTACTTGATTGATAATATTTGCATTGCCTTCATGCCATAAAATGTTACATTTTTATAGGAAGTTTCAATTTTTATTGGGCTGTCGGGATTTGTCTTCAGCGAAAAGTCATTAGCCTTCAGCGGATCGAACTCTTGTAAACCAAGTTCGGGCAATCCCGAATAATGTTGCTCAACAAATGCCTGGGCAGTACTCCTTAGACATTCACTGTCCTCCTTGTGACATCTTTTAACGGAGGAAGCTATTTAAAATAAATAATAAATAGGATTTTATTTTATTTCATTTCAATTATATTTATAAAAAGACGTTTGATACTTACGAAATTCCGCAAAGCTGCTGAATATTACTGCAAATAAACAGAGAAATAATAGTTTCATTTTTCCGGCTGAACTGTTGATTTAGAAATGACAATTTCAAATAAATGAATTGTATTTTATATTCAATTCTCTGATTTGTAAATAGCCCTGTATTTCTAACGAGTATCATTGATTTATCAGCCCATGTGTAAAACTCGTTGTGTAGATTGGGTTGGGTGACAAAGTTTTGAGGGTGTAGTATAAATGCTGAGGATAGTAGTGATAGTATTTGATGTTGTATATACGAAAAATGAGGCACACCGCATCAAGTGCAACATATGAGCTTTAATTTTCAAATAGTGGTCAATATTTTGAAGTTGGTCGAGAAATTTAAAATATAAATTGATATCAAGGACAATAAAAACATAGTTCTAGTTCTTTTATATATCAGCATCCAATTCCATACACACAATAACTAAGAGCTTTGTTTGTGCATTGAAACACTTCAGTCAAGTACCCAGATTATCGTAGGGTTATCGTATAGTCGATGACTGACTAGAAACCTTACCGGTTTACAAGTATGTTATTGCTTTCTTATTATATAATTGGTGACACTATTTTATAGTAATTATACATTACAACTTGTGGAAAAAAAGATTTACGCATATATTATAGGATTGTAGATTTACTTTGTAAACTAACTGCACATGTGTATGATCTATTGAGAAGCCCTTCGGTAAGCGTATAGGAAAATTACGATTATGTGTATAATCTAGAATATTGTGAGAGAACAACAAAAGAGAAAAGTATGAACTTCTCAGTTAATTTTGAGCGTTGGGTTTATTCTACAGAGTGTGAACAAATGTTTTATAATGATTACTTTAATGAATATTAAAAATAAGAAGCAGGTCTATAATTGTTTATTCGTATGTAAGTGATTAAGGTCTGTATGTTCACAATGCGGTTACATAGGTCACTAGTAATTATGAATGCCATGATTTAACACTTTTTTTTAAAGTCATAGTTTTTAATGGAAAATATTGAAGTAGGGGAATATATAAGGCGATATAACTGATAGTCTTCCATATTGTAGACCGGAGTTGAAAATGGTTTCTCCTAGTTTTATTTTACTTTGTCATGGGATATTATTGGGCTACAAAATTAATATTGAACAATCGATGAGTTGGTCTGTATTTTCCACAGTAGGTGCTATCAACGTTTTCAAATCATTGCAGCGAGTAGTAGTCGTTAATGTTAGCATTGGCTTTGAATTCCATATAAGCCAATGTATATCACATAATATAAAACTTATAAAACTGAGAAATTTGATTACAACAACGCCCTTTTATTATTATTACATTAATCATTTATTGCAAGAAACATTTTGAAATTTTCTTTTAAATTTAATTTTTTTAGCTTTTTATTCCAAAAAATATTCCTCCGTTGGATATTTATCAAAGACCGCTTCAATTCTTGATTTAACCAAAGTATTAAACATTTTCGAAAATGTTGGTCTTATTTCTTCGTAGATATCTTTCCAATTTTCATTTAATAAATTGTTCATTGTTTCGCCTAGTACTTTATCACCATTAAATAGATTATCCAATTGATAGTTTACATTTTCCGCTTGATAATTGAATTTGGTGTGTTGCAATTTGGAATAGATCTTGCCATTCTTCTCCACAGGCTTCAAATCAAAGGAGTACTTGAAATAGACATTCTCTGTGTGGAGATAAAAGTTAAAAGAAATATACATATATGTGAAATCCAGATGTTAGGTGATGACTTACTTAAAACCACTTTAGATGGACCAGCCCCTGCAATGGGCAATATCAGTACATTACCACTGACCTTATAATTACCCAATTGTATTAGCTCTGGTATAATTGCATCATATTCAAAATGATCACCCGATTTACTGGCACTAAAATTGATGAAATAGTTTTCTTTATATTGATTTGTATAACATAAGCATAAGCATTTTTACATATCATTGTATATTGCAAAATGTAAATTTTTATTCATAGATTCCATAACAGTCATATGTACTCACTTCATTGTTAATAGTTGCATTGCCTTCAATCCGAAAAAAGTTACATTTGTATAGGAAAGTTCAATTTTTATTGGACTATCGGGATTGGTTTTTAATGAAAAGTCATTAGCATGCAAAGGATCAAATTCTTCTAAATTAAGTTCAGGCATTCCCGAATAATGTTGCTCAATAAACGCCTGGGCCGTTTTCTTCAGGCATTCACTGTCGGTCTTGTGACATTTCTGAATAGAGGAAGCTGTTTAGAAAATAAAAATATTTATTTTTCAAATTTTATTTTGAAATTTTGAATGATAAAAAAAAAATAAATCTCTGGAGGTTTTATTCGATCGATACTTACGAAATTCCGCAAAACTGCTGGATATTATTGCAAACAAACAGAGTATTAATAATTTCATGTTGTCTGCTGAACTGGTGTTTCAGATATGATAATTTCAAATCGATGATTTGAATTTTATATTAAATTATGAATTTAATTTTAATTATGGGTTATTTATAGTAACTAATTGTGGAAAAAAGTTGTACGCATATATTATAGGACTGTGGACTTTGTAAACTAACTGCACCTATATATGATTTATTGCAAAGCCACCTTACAAGCGTATCGGAAAATTACGATTATGCCCATAATCTAGAATATTGTGAGAGAACAATAGAGAAAAATATCGATTTCTCAAACAATTTTAAAGTGTGATTGCTCATTGGGATTGTTCTACAGAGTGTGAACAAATAGTGTTTATTAATAATTACTTTCAAGAAATTATAGATCCAGTGAGGCATTATGTAAAAGGTTTATAAACTTATGGGATAATTTAATTTAATTCAGTTCACTGTATAATTAATTAGAAAAGTGATTCGGTAGATATGGCGTTGGTTTGATGTGGAAATAAATACACAGATTTAAATAAAATTTTTTTATTGTTCATTTATTCGTAATATTTCTCATATTCTTGATATTGAAAGAATTTATTTGCATAGGCCTTTATAACTAAACTAACCGATTTCGCAAGGGCCGGTTGAATTTCACGGAATATCTCTTGCCAGTTGGCATTTAAGAAATCATTTGTGGTCGCCTGCAACGATTCATCACCATCGAATAAATTTTCAAATTGGAAATGTACATTTTCCGGATCTATTTGCAGTTTAACATGTTCCAAGGCAGCATAGATTTTACCATTGTTTTCGACTTTTTTGAAATCCCAAGAAAAGTTGAATTTTAAATTTTCTAATAAATAGAAACATAATTATTAATATATACAAAATTATAATAATAATTACTTACTGAATTTGATTTCAGCATTTCCGTTGCCCTTAATCGGCAATACCAGCACATTACCATCCAGCATGTATTTACCTTTAATGGCCAAGGAGGGAATGACTCCACTTATTACATTACGGCCACTCAGATCAGCTTTTAAACCTCTAAAAATAAATAAAGGAAGAAAACGACAACAATCTTTGTTATTTGGCAATTGGCTTGATTGATTGATGAGATGGAAAAACATCATATATTTCATCTGTAGGGATTTGATTGAATTTTGAAGATATTTCGTATAGACTAATGGATGGAAATGTAAACGATTTTATTCAGTAACTAACTGGGCTATAGGCGTGGGACTTAAAAAATATGTTTCCCAGGCCAACTGGACTATAAACGTGGGGTTTCAAAGAACATAACCCTGAATGTTCTCACCCCGACTGGCCTATATTTTTTAAATAAATATTTTTCACCGACTGCCTCTACTATAAGCATAGGACTTTCAAAGAATATTCTTCAGCCGTGTAACTAGGCTGTAATGTCTTCATTTAATATTATTACCGATTATCTTGGTCTAAACGTTTGAAACGTTGGATAATCAATTACATGTGTGGACGCCAGTCGTAGGTGAAGTTCCGGAGTAAGAATTCCAGGGAGTTCCCCAGGGTATTTCACGGAGCGCTTCGTTACATATGGAGATCATTGTACGATCTTGGCGTCGGCTCCTATTGTTGAAGACATATGTGTGAGGTTTAATGCCTTAAAATATCCACCAAGAAGTCGTCGTTCATCACATGGACTGAGGAGTTGAGAATGTCTTTGAATGTGCAAGTCGAGGGGCACACAATTCCGACAACCAACTAAGTCAAAATACTCGGGGTCACATTCGACAGCATGTTCAAACCGTCCACGCAAATAACAGCTATCTGCGATAGGTTGAAAATCCTCAAATCGCTTGTCGGCAGCTCTTGGGGCGCAGATAAGAAAATCTTGTCGGTACCAGTGTGGTCTACGAATACTAGTGTTACGCAATGGAGAAGTATTCAGACCTGTCAAAACGCCGCCTTGAGAACTGAGGCTGCCTTCTGCCTGATTAATTGCCCTGCCAAATATCTCCGACTTACTCTTGAAGTGGAAGTAGCTGCATTTCTTAACTTGGAGACAGAACCTGACACAATCAAATAGGGAAAATGACACTCATATAAAGTGCTACAACAACAACCATAAGAATAATTTTCGCCAATTAACTGCAGAATAATCGTATAGGTCTCAAAGAATATGTTTTTCCTACTAACTAGGATTTACAGGTGTTTTCAAGAATCATGTTTCGTTGATTTACAACCGTTTTCTTTTCATTTTGTTCGCCAATTAAATGGGCCATAAGGAAGGGGTCTTTTTTAATAACATTTGCGTCCGATTTTTAAGCAATATTATCCAACGATTAACTGAGACATAAGCTTCCTTATTTCAAGCAATATGCTTACTTACTGAAATTTCTCAAATTTGATTCCCTTGAAACCTTCCAGGCTAACATCTTTAAGCTTGATGTCAACATTGACGGGACTTGAGGGATTTCTTGGAACATTTAACGTTTTAACATGGAATGGATCGATTGGTAAAAAATTGACAGCTGGCAAGCCACTACCATAATTTTGTATAATATAGTCAGCAGCTTTTATAAAACATGGTTCATCCTCATTTTTGCATTTTGGAAAGTTGGGAGCTTGACCATGGGAAAAAAATAAAAAAAAACTTTTTATAATTTCCAATTCATTTTTCAAAAATATTTGAATACTTACGATAATCTCCGTAGACAAAATTAACTATAAGAATCCCAATGAAAATACAAAACTTCATGGCTATCAGTTCCACCTTCTTCCGATTTTGATGATATGACGTTTGTTCAAATTTTGCAGTTGCATGCTTAATTTATATACCTAATTTTAATTATTTAATTCATTTTTTTGCTGGAAAACATGATTCTAAAATGTCTACAAGTTTTAAATATAATTATTTTTTGTGATTTTGGGAAACAGGTTTCACGAAATTTTTTGTTTTGTTTTTAAAATGTTTTGTTTATTAGGTTAAGTGTAGAAAAGATTGAGTGCATAAATGCTTCTGTTTTTGGATTTAATTATTATTAATCTAATTATTCCATTTAAACCTGTATTATATTAATTGTAATTTGTTTTTTTAATATGCACTTCCGATTCCAAAGTGGTAGGACATGTAAAAATTTATGTATAAAAATAATTTTATGGCAAACACGTGAATACTAATTCCTCAATAATAAATAACATCAAGGATCTTTTGACTCTGCATCTAGTAAATTATTTAAAATTTTTACTATATCAAATAATACAAAATCCCCCAAGGTCAATGAACAGTATTAAAAACTATTATCAAACTACCTGTTTTTACCTAAAAGTACTTATAGGATATGGGGAACAACATGGTGTCTACTTTTTAGAGTTATTACTGATTCAATCGAATAAATACATCGTACTCTGTTTATTGTAATCATCATAATTTTTTTTTACATGATTTTTTTTTCTGTCAATCATTTTTTTCTTCTGCTGATTGTTTGATAAATTGTTTGTTCTCTATTAACGTTGGTTTTTTGTTGTTTTTCCACAATTAATTAACCGATTAATTGTTTCTTAAATTGTTGTAGATTAGTCTTAGTCAGGGATGGTCCGTATGACGAATTTTTAGGTTTTCGACTGTCAAAAAGGTGTAAACGTCGAAAACGTCATATACCTGTATAAAATGTAGTAAATGTAGAAAACGTAATTTATTCGAATATTATTACCATATACCGTTATTTTCAAAACTACATATTAGTTTTACATATATCTGTCTGTTCCTTACTAGAATTAATACAAAATTCTAAACTTTTTTTAGAAAATTTTTTTGAAATTTTATATGGATTTCAGTAAAGCATACGTAATTTCCAAATTCACTAATGGAAATAGGTATTTTGTCAAAAACCTAATGGTTTTGGGTGGGTTTCCGACGTTTCTGACGTATGTAATATACGTCGAAAATGTATGTCATTTACGTCACTATTTCTGACGGACCATCTATGGTCTTAGTGAATGAATTGTTAATACATAAATCAAATAAGAATAGTCTAGTCACAATTGATCTTCGGTCAAGCGCAATAAATAGTAATACTTATGTTATAAAATAGGAATCAATTTGTTTCTGTTATTAAGAGATATACATTCTATAAAAAACCTGCAACTCATTTCCAATTTTCATGAAAATATATCATTCTTACTTTCATGTTATGATCATAAATTGCATATTTCATATTTGAGTCTAGTACATTGAATCAATGTGGAAAAACTGAGTCATCCATACATAATATACAGGAAAGTTACCGATACCCCCTTCGATAGCATTGCACTTAAAAAAGAGGTCGACAAGAGATGAGACGATTTTAAAAAATATGAAAAATCTATCTTGGAATTTGTTGCGTCGATTGAAGTTGAATTTAGGATTGATTAACATGTTCCATAACATTATAAATTTGTTTCAACTCTTTTGAAATCCCAAGAAACATTCTAAAAATATAATTTTTGTATAGAAAATTATAATAATTATTACTCACTTGGTTAGATCTCAGCATTTCAATTACCCTTTACCTATTGTGACCTGATTTTTTCCCGTAAACATAGAACAATTTTCTGTATTCGGGAGGTACAGTAAATTTAAAGGATTATATATGAAATATTGGTCCACTTTTTAGTATACACTGAAATTAATATTTTCATAATTCCATTCATAGTTATTTTTCCATATTTTACATGTACCTCGCATCGAATACAAGAGAAAATCATATAATCATGAGAAAGTCACTATTTTTTTCAAAAAAGTAAACATTTCATTATTATCACAACTATTTTCCTACTTCTCTCTACTTTACCACTATTTGCGTTAATTTTCCCTCTCCCTATCTCTTTTTTTTTTGACAAAAACAAATGTATTCCTCCCAAGAAAAAAAAAACAAAAACCAAAAAAGCACAACCACCATTCACTGGTCTGCTGTGTTTTGTATCGTTCTCCGTCACTCTCCTTACTTCGTGTTTTTGTTATGTCTACGTTCGGCAAAATTTATCTGGTGCAAGGGCAGCAGTTAAAGACAGAAAGGATCTCTCGAAGTCCTTCAATACCGAACGAAGATTCAAACAAGGTGACAGTTTGTCTGAATGATCTTTGATCTTTTTTTTTAACATCCTACTGGTAAAGTCATACGAGATGCAAATGTGAACAGCAATTGTACCCTGTACACCAAACAACACATGTTACTCGCCTACGCCGACGACATCGATATAATAGGTCGAACATAGTGAGCGGTAACAGCCACCTTTGAACGAATTGAGAAGGAGTCTGTCAAAGTTGGACTGACAGTAAATGGAGAGAAGACCAAGCTGATCGTCCAGAAGGCTCGAACCAACTGTGGAAACTACAACTTCGAGGTAGTGAACCTTTAAAATCCGGAGAAGAATAGTGTTGGCCACCAGATGCTTCAAAAACTAGGCCACCTATCACCAGACCAAACGCACACTCTACAAGACGCTGATACTATGGATGCGAAGCATGGGTACTTGCGCAAGCAGATGAGGCAGCTCTTGGAGTATTTGAGAGAAAAATTCTCCGAAATATCTTGGGGGCCGATCTGCATCGACGGTGAATATCGTCGACGAATGAACCATGAGTTGTACCATCTATTCTCTGACATCGACATAGTCTGACGTATCGAACTGCAGCGACTACGTTGGCTATGTCATCTTGTGGATGAATGGATGGATGAGGATGCCCCAGCACAAAAGGCGTATAAAAGCGAGTCAAGTGATGGTTCACGCAGAAGGCAAGGCCACGAATTCGATGGAAATACTAAGTGGAAGACAACACTTCGGAACATGGTCTTTCAAATTGGAAGAGCTACGCCTCGAAATCTTTTTTAAGCTCGGCTTATTGAACAAATGTTCTGTCACAAGCCAGCTAAGTAAGCCAAGTAACTTATATTGCGTATTGTATCAGTTCAAATACCGTATTATATATTTATATTGTTTTAAGAAACGCCTAAAAATATGCAATGCATTAATATGCACAGATAATTATTTTACTCACAGATGGCTCTACACAGCCGCCCAATAATGCGAATATCAAACAATCGAAATAGGGTAAATATGTATTGAATATTTCGAATATTTCTCACATATAGAATACCAATATGTATCTTAACTAGGTATGGAAGGTATTATAAGATCTATATACTAAGAGCAATATAATAGAATCTGTCCAATCATAATTTTAATCCAAACACTCCACGTTAGTAGTATGGCGAAAACAAGAATAAGACTTTTATTTGGAAAAATGCGTCTATTTTGGTGGAGGTATATATAAAGGAGTACCTTTTGAGTCCTGATTTTATGTAACTAGAAATATTTACGAATACACCCCTTAGAATTTTAACGATATTATATAATTGTAATCAACTTTTCAGAGTAGTCCGCCGGTTTGTATTCTTTCGATTTTTATAACAATATTTTCGGTAATGAAAAATTATCTTTACTATTCTATATATGTATATTAAAATGAAAAAAATAACGTATTATAGCACCATTTTTATTGTTACTTTTATACTTTTTATTTATTTTAATTATAATATAATATTTCTATTATTTACATAAAATAATCAGCATATGAATACTTTTTGAAAAATGTATTCATCAATGACTTGACAATCAAACTAATAGATTTGGATAAATCCACTTGTATTTCACGATACAATTCCTTCCAATTGGCATTGATAAATTCATTTGTGGTGTCAGTCAAAGCTTTGTCTCCATCGAACAACGAATCGAAATGGAAGTCCACATGTTCGGGTTCTACCTCCAATTTAACACGTTCCAAGGCGGCGTAGGTTAGACCATTTCTTTGTAGAGATTTTAAATCGAAGGCATATTTAAATTTTATATTTTCTAAAGGGAATAAATGATTTTAATTTTAAATACAAAGTACTATATATATTTGTGTACTTACTGCATGTAAATCTCAAAGTACCATTACCCTTAACGGGTAGTATCATAACATTGCCATCAATAATGTAATGACCCTTGAAAGCCAAATCATCAATTGTTCCACTCAGAGAATTACGACCACTAAGATCAGATTTAAAACCCCTGAAGAGAAAATTAATTAATTTAAATATAAATTGAAGGAAAAAAATTTAGACTTACTGAACATGAGCCAACTTCATTGTCTTTAATCCCTCCAATTCCAAATCACTTAGATCAACTTCCACACTGACAGGACTCTTGGGATTTCTTTTCAATTTCATTGTTTTTATATGCAAAGGATCAAATTGTATTAAATCGAGTTCTGCCAAACCGCCATAATATTTTTGTATCACATCATTCGTGGCCTTGATAATGCATATTTCATCGGCATTTTTACATTTTGGAAAATTGGGAGCTAATAAAAATTTGTTTATTAAAAAAATTAAATATTTGAAGTAATATGAACTTACGAAACTGTGTCTGTACCACCACCAAAATTGTTAGCAAACCAAATACTGGGAAATAATTCATTTTAACGTCAATGATTAGGACTTGACAACACTAAAGCTGAAATTCAACTACAGCTTTTTTTGTAAAATTCCAAATTTTATATAAATTTCAATATTTTTATTCCACTCCTTACTTAAATTCTGTAATAATATCACATTCTCATATACCAGATTATTAAAATTCGAATACAACGAATAATAACTATCTTGTAAATATTACGAGCCCAACAACAAAATGTCAGTTTTAGCGTTCTACTTTGAAATGCATCATCAGTTCGAATTGTGTCATAAGTCATATTTCAACACGAGCCCATTCAAATTAATTTAATTTTAATTACCTGCATGTAGTTCGCTTGTATTCATGTAAAATTATTCGGTTTGTAGAACATAAGCCGGCAGATTTCGTCAGAATGTTTGTTTATTTATACGTGATACAGGAAAACAATCTCATAAATGTCATTGCCATTTAAATTTTATTAGTGAAGTGTGTTCCATTAATCCAGCTGATAGCACATTAGAATATCTAACGAAAGGGTTATCTGTAGATGAATCATGATATCGGAAGATAATATAAATACATAGATAAAGAAATAAATTTCTGTTTTGACAACATTTTTATCGATAGGACTTCTACGTAATGAATATATTTTTCAGATAAAAATACAATTTTATTAAATATTGTATCGGCAAGCAATTGCAATAAAGACTTATATACTGCTCAATATATAATCCCCGGAAGAGATTACAAGTGTCCTGGTAAAAAGAACTGACTTCGTTAAGAAACTCGGTTAGTGAGTAATTATACTGACTGAGTTTCAAATTGTGGCTCCATCATTTCTCTAATTCAGAATTTTTAAGTTGGGGGGAAATTCGCAATTGGCCAGTTTCATTTCATATACGTAGGTAGTCAAACGTTACATAAATTTATATTGTAATAGTACGCTATAATGAGGGTTAATTTGAAGAAGCTATCCCTCGTTTTTATCACTTCATTTCTCGATTCAAAAACATTAAGGACTTTTTCCTGATGTTCTAACACTTGTAATTTTTCTTCAGAGTTCAAACAGAATTGTGTCCAAGAGTCGCAAAGAAGTCAGTCAATAAGATACTAATTTATTTATCATATATTTTTCTTAAAAAAAATTATTATATATTTTACGTTTTGAATAGAGAGTGCCATTGAAATTCCCAGCGCCTTAATTTGATTCTGGATAATTTTGGTATAGAATATAGTCAAATAAATAAAGAATAACTTACAAAACGTTTACATTCCGTCAACCCAGTGGTTGAAAAATATGCCAAAAAACCCCTCAGGAAGTAGGTTAACCTGGTTCTAATGTAAATGCCGTTTTATATAAGAAATTCACACTTTTTCCGTTTCAATTCTAAACCAGTATTTTTAAACAAAATACTTTATTTATAACAACAATTTAACAGAATACTTGTGCGTATGCATAATACATTTTCAAAAGAATCACATCTAAATGTCACATGGTTCCAAGAAGTGATCACAATATGGATGTTTCTCATAGAAGGCATTAATCATTTGTTTCACCAGCAAACTCAGGGATTTTGTAAAGCTAGGTATTAACTCGTTTGTAATCTCCTTGGAATTAGTGTTGATAAATCCATTCATATTATCACCCAACGCCTTATCGCCATTGAACAGGTTATCGAAATGGAAATGAGTCTCTCCTGGATATAATTCCATTTTGACATGTTCCAGTGTGCCATAGGTTTTGCCATTCTTTACGACAGGTTTGAAATCAAATGCATATTTGATTTTAACATTTTCTGCAATGAAATTGAAATTAGTTATAGATTATTTGAATATCATTTTGAATTTATAGCAGCTGAACTTACTTATTTTAATTTCACTTTGTCCATTACCAACCACGGGCAGTAATAAAACACGTCCTTCCAATTGATAATGACCCTTAATTATTACTTCGGGTACGGTAGCCTCGAAATTGTTACGTCCCTTCATGTCGGCCCTTAGTCCACTGTGATTTTATATTTTCATAATTAATTTCAATTTCGTGTAATTTTTATAGAAATAATTAACTTACTCAAATGCAGTGACATGCATATTTTTCAATCCATATACCTCGATATCGTTAAATTTGAAACCAACATTAACTGGACTTGAGGGATTCTTTTCCAATTCGAAAACTTTAACACGCAATGGATCGAATGGTATTAGATTTACATCCCTGTTACCGGTATGATATTTATGAACAACTTCATTGGCCGTCTTTACCAGACAGGCACTGTCGCCATTTTTACATTTTGGGAAATCGGAGGCTGAAAGTAGAAAATAGAATTTAATTAATATATTTTTTTAGAATACAGGATTTAGAAAAGTTGTGATCACGGTTTATTGGAAAATGTACATTTTCTGAATATAATTTTAATTTAATTTGTTTTATAGGTGCTAACATTCTAATATTGCAATACATTTTTTAGGGATTCGGAAACTGATCACAGAATATCCAATAATTGTATTTCCTTGATTCTCAAATGTATTTATTTAATATATTAACTTTTACTTACGATAATCGGCCCGTACCACGACCGCTGCGAACCAAACACTGCAAATAATTGCAATTGCAAAATAATTCATCTTTACTGTAGGATTTGTGCTGGCCAAAATCGAAGACTTCACTTAACTGTAACAATGTGAAGGCGACGATTTGTTTTTATACCTAACTGATATTATTTTTGAATATTTGAAACGTCATAGTATCTGCAAATTGTGAAAACGAGTTAAATCAATTGACATCAGCAAATGCATACGCATTGGCATTGATTTTTTTATTCCCGAGAATATAACCCTACATTCGATTAATGCGACCTCATTGGTTTATTATTTTATTTGAAATTTTGTTTTTTTTTTAATCTGATATTTAATAATATTTTTGTTTTCGTCGCGTTGGGCGCCACATTTACATTAACATTTATTATACATAATTTATAGTAATGAGCATCCCAGGATAAACAAGAAGACAATTAAGGCCCTCACGTTTGTCCGAGTTCAAAATTATAGCCGGTAAATTAAAAAAAAACCATCACCTATTATCGACTTCAAAAGATTTTGTCGAAAGCTATATACATTTAAATGGTAATTGTACGCTATAATAAGGGTTAATTATTTAATTGCTACGACGCCTCCAAATGATTATTTTCGAGTTCCGTGCATAAAAGAAGCTTTCCCTCGTTGTTGCCACATCAACTTGCGATTCTGAAAAGTGAATATGGGCAATTTGGTTCACTTAATGGTCTTTCTCGTTTGTTCGAAAATGGCGTATCTGAGACGGTTAGTAATTAGTACTTACGCGCAATAATGGACATATATTTATGTTAGGCAATTAAATATTTTATGATCTACACTGTGGAAATTATGTTCATATATGAGGTACCACAAAAAAACGTAAGTCTTGAGAATCAGGAAAGAAAACTAAAAATTAGCGCCCAACGTGACAAAAACGTAAACCTCAAAAATATCAAATGAGATTGCGAATTTGCGTCTTATGGAGCAAATATTTCTCCCTCGAGCCGTCTGAGTATTGAATAATTCTTCAATTTATAGAATATTTATCGATGAATGTCGATAAATAATCCCACATTGTAGGGTGACCATTCGAAGAGTATCAATAACTTGCTAATTAGGTCGATTTACTCAAATTTTAATGAACGTATAATTGGTATTTTAATGTTTCAATTTAGAACTAGACACTGCAATAAAAATTAAACAATTACAGTGGAACCAGAATGAGTGAAAATTATTCTTTCATCTCAATTTTGGGTCACAATTTTCGCATCGAGTAGATTTTTGAGTTATTGTGGCACTTGTTTCCATTGTAATTCATTACGATTTTTTATGATTGGGAAATATTATATTAATCGAATAATGAACTAGATCCCTTACTCCTTCGAATTGTCTTTTGAACTGCATTTTATTTTTAAATAAAATATATATATATATATATATATGTCGTGAGTATTTAAGACAAATAAATAATGAAAAACTTTGATTGGAATTGGAGGGGCAAAAAGTAGCAAAACACCGACATTATAGTGAATTTATTAAAATATATTAGGAATACTAACACACAAAATTTAGATTTTCATTCATAATTTTTAGTTTGTTTTCGATGTTAAAAACAAACATCTTCCAGTTTGACAACAAATGTGACAAGTAGCCCATCAGGGTAAAATTTTATTTCAGACAATAGATAAATAAAATATAACCAGATACTAATTATATTCAGGTCTGACTATAGATTTGTTATAATTTCTTTATTAACATTTTTCAAATTTATTAAAACAACAGTTAATTTGCAATTTATTGCGTATCCATGGACAGAAAAAAAACACAAATTCAGCACTGGTTTGAATTTGTTTGAGGAGAATTTTGTTGATTGGGAATCATAACCTAAAAGAATCGATTCAGAAAAAGAAAAACAATTAAGACAATGTAACGAACAGCGGTCTCAAAATATTCCTAAGAATCATTCACTACAGAATTTATAACAAATATCAGTAAACTTTAGAGCCAACGTAATTTGTATTAAAAGAAGGTATGAATCATGAAGAAAAATGTCATACAGAGTGCAAGTTATCATAATTGATTTAGGGAAAATCATCTGTCATTGAAAAGAAATCTCCCAATCCCATTGAGTAAAGTTGTTTATTTTTCGACCGAAAATGTATATTTTAGAAACCAATGCCATAACTGCAGCATTTTTAAAAACATATACCATTTTTCCCTTTCAATCTCAATAACAAATCGCGTCATGAACACATGAGGGTAATACATACTATGAATGTTAGGAGAGCGCGTCACAAAGAGGAAAATTGCAACACTAAACAAGCAAGGACCATAACCACTGTACAAATTCAAAGGATACATAGTTACTAGGCGACGATAGATGGCAGGCCCATCACCAAGGGCACGCTTCAGCACATCAATCATCTTCTTAACTGGCATAAAAACAATGAAATGATTTACGAAATTAACACAAGGATTAGCCAAGTAAGATGCCAATGCTTTGCCCATAGTCATACGTATATTGGAAATTATTAAGACTCAAAATGCATATCTTTTTTTATTATAGAAACATTTCTGTACCACAAACAATCCCCGTTTCAATATTGAAATATAATTTAATTTAAGCTTAATTATAGCAAGGTGTTAGAAATTACAATAAACAAACAGAAAAAGAAACGGGATTTGTAATTATAGGATTATTTATCAGGTTATCATTACTTGCAAATATCTAGATATACAGAAGAAATGAAATGCTATTACCACCAAACTTGTCTACTGACGCAGTAAATTATATATTTTATTCTAAAAGGTGTTTGGTGAGAATTTAATTGAACTGATAAATTATATTACACATTTTTTATTTGAAATAAAAAAAATAAATTGAATTAATTTATAAATTTTTTTAAAACGTGGGGCAATGTATTTAAAAATATTTTTTTTTTTTTTTGCAATATCCGTGGAATTGTAATATGTCTGGTTGAAAGATCAAATTATTATATAAAAATGGAAACTTGTAGAAAGAACGTGGAAAAATGTATTTTCCATAGGGAATATAGATACACATATTGAACCTTAATGTATTGGTCTATGGTTGTATATTGCAAGTAGAGTTGTGTCGTTCCGGAATGAACTATTTCAAAGGAACTATTCCGAACGAGGAACGATCGGAACTGTTTCCGAATATTTCGTTCACCTAGTTCTATTTGCTCCAGTCGTTCCTTCTTGCTCTCTTCCACCTAGTTCCTTTTGTCCCTCGTTCCTCTTTACACTCGTTCACCTAGTCATTTTTGCTCCTGTTGTTTATTTCGTTCCACCAACTCATATATGTGAATCAGTTAATGTTATATTAGTTATCTCTTTCTTTTATTGATGAATGAAATATAGTAATAATTTAAGTTTGTACATAATTCAAGCAAAAAAAGAAAAAGAGGTATGAACTACTGTCGTGTACCAGTGAACGATTGAACTAAAAAGAACTTTGGAACGACTTAATTCCTTTTGCTGAGCGGACTGAAAAAGATCGAACCGTTCAAAGAACTAGAACTAGATAGTTAATTTATACATTTAGTAGAATATTCTGGAGCGACAGTGTTCCACTGCAGGACCATAAACACAAAATATTTGTTTACCTTATTTTCATAAATAATATTGTTATTTACACAATAATAAATTGACAAGAATGGGTTTATATATTTTTTAAAAAAGAATTAAGAATATGGTAATAAAGGAACGAGTTCAGAAAAGGGAACTATTGGAACTAGTTCTTATCGTTCCTTTATCCTAATAGTTCCGTTGAACTAATTCGTTCTGGATCTACCCAACTCTCGATATCTTAAAACTATATAAGGCGGAATTCATTAAACCTTACGTCGAATTTAGTGAAAATTATTTTCTTTGAAAATTATTGTTCTTAAACATTTATTTAATTTTATACCAAGTTAAAAAAAAACAACATTTTTTATTCTGCAAAGAATTTCTCATATGGAAATTTGCTAAAAACATCATTGATAACATCAGCATAAATTTTACTAAACCCATCGGCCAGTGATGCTTTTACCTCCTGATAAAGATCCTTCCAGTTTTCATTTAGAAATAAATTCATATTATCCCCCAGGGTTTTATCACCATTAAATAGATTCTCAACAATATAAACGATTTGGGATGGTTCAGCATCCAATTGCATATCCTTTATGGTCATATATGTTTCACCATCCTTCTCCAGAGGGGTGCCGACAAAATCCATTTGGAAGGTGACATCAACTGCAAAGGAGAAGAGAAAAAAGTGGAATAAAAGGGACGCATATTTTTTCTAATTTTTTTTATTTACCCATGGTTATATTACTTTGTCCCTTACCCTTAATGGGTAATATCAAAATTTTACCATCTATGGAATAGTCGCCGACTAAACTTAAATAATCGACTTTGAAAATCAATTGATTCTTTTTGGTCATATCTTTATCGAATCCTCTAAAAGGAAAAGAAAATCGCACAAATATTAAATCCTGATCTAAAAATTTTTAACCGATTTTCGGACGAAATTCGCTCAAAAATTTAATAGTTTTTCAGATAGAAAAATTATCCTTGTTGTTTTATTTCTAGTGCTTATTTCTTTTAAATTACTGAAGATTCGTAACCACAAAATTTTTTATTCTGCCAATAAATTTGTTTAAATTAATTTTTATGCCACTAAGAGTGCAAAACCCTAGATTAAAATAAACCTAGAATCTTTTGTTGCATTCATCTTTTTTTTTTAATATGTAGGGGTATTTAGTCATAAAATCTTACTTGACTTTTACGACCTTTGCAGTTTTCCAGCCATGTACGGAATTATTGGTTAATATTAAATCGACATTCACTGGACTATCTTCACCCTGCTGAATGCGAACGGTCCCCAAAAGTAATGGATCAATTTGTTTTAAACTCATGGATTCATCACCTGTAATTAGAGAAACGATGTTATCTTCGATGATCATTCGCAATCAGTTCCACAAATAAAAACATGAGTTTTTTTATAAATACTCGTATATATGTATCCTGAAAATGCAAAATAAATCTCTCGAATGATTGTCACCCTGGCGAAGAACAATGAGTTCATAATGCGATTTTGCCTCTTTTTGGATAATGTTCCGTTCTGCTGAGTTCAAAATCTCTTTCTAAAGCACGTGATAGCCCCTTAACTCTTGTTTATTTTCCATGGAAGTCCTGGAGTTATAAAATTGACTTCAGAAGTATTTGTTATTTCACTTACCGTCATATTTTTCACTCATTAGATATTCGATAACTTTACCGATACATTCGGTGTCACCAAACCTACAGGGTTGGGGTTCGTTAGCTGAAAATAAATTAATTATTTCTTTATTAATTTTCGAGTTTTTGAAACACCCAGCATTTTTGGTAATAATTTTCTTTTAACTCCTAGAAGTAGGCAACAGTTTTTTGTTTTAGACATAGTTATATTCCATACAACTGACAACTGATAATATAAAACAACTGATATCTCTACTTTATTATGATTTGTTTACATTAAATGTTTTAAAGATATTTTACTCTCAAAGAGCCAGAAATTCGTGTCTAGTTTTACTTGACAAAATAGCAAGAAATGTCATTGGTCGGTTCGTGTACTCAAAAACCGGAAAAAATCTAATGTATAAATGATAAATCGAAAAGTATTTTGAGAAATAGACGAATTTGCAGGCTCTGGAACATATCAATTATTATTTAACTGTAGATATGTAATCTGATGAAATGGGATTTTTTTTTATCCATTTTTATACTTGTCTCTCTTTTTTACACTTACGAAATTCCCCAAGGATTCCGACAATTAAAATACTTAAAACACAAATATCACAATATATTTTAGCCATTTTCTTGAGCTTGGTTATTATTATAGTATCCGAATATAAATTAGACTAACTTTGTATTTAGTTGATCCTATTTATATAGCTGCAAATTAAATTGTGACCCTGCATGTTTCCAATTGATAGGTGTCAAATTTTAAATAAAACGTTTACATGGAAAACGATTTCGTGTAAATTGAACAGACACGAACACAAATATTTAATTCGATGGGGTGAGGTCTTCCTCTATTGATTGAAGATATTTCAGAGGTATTTTACAGAT
This sequence comes from Musca vetustissima, assembly GCF_032173495.1. Classification (NCBI taxonomy): domain Eukaryota; kingdom Metazoa; phylum Arthropoda; class Insecta; order Diptera; family Muscidae; genus Musca; species Musca vetustissima. The sequence goes on from NW_026880519.1 coordinate 135,608, forward strand.
AAAAAAAATATGGTGATCTAGATTATTGGTCTGCTGTAGCCTGTACTAGGTGATGGGGCTGTCATCTATCGGAGTAAACTATAGTGAGGTCTCCCTCTATTGATTGAAGGTATTACAGAGGTATTCTACAGATAAAACACTTTTAATAATGTAGATTATTGGTCTGCTGTAGCCTGTCATATGTGATGGGTCTGCCATCTAATGTTGCCTAGAGACAACGACTCCTTAAATTGTGAACAGTGGTTGGGGTCCTCGTTTATTTATTTAGTGTTGCCATTTTCAAGTATGTGACGTTATTTCCTGTCATTCTCATGGCCTTATGTGTTGACTTTGGCTATTATAATGTCAGGGAGACTTGTATGCATTCCATACGGGAGGGGAGATACGCCTCTTTTTACAATTATATGAATGAATTATTTTCTTTCTAAGCTGGTGTTCGAACTCTGGACCCATCAGTTTATAGTCTGGCACAGAGGTGTTTCGTGGCATGAACCTATCAATTTGATATTTTGTGAAATCTTCCGGATAATTTTCTAGATATGGAATCCTTCTAGATGTTCTATTGAATGAGAAAATTTTTTTTTTGCTTTCCATCCAGAGTTCTGCTATACGTAGAAGATCTGATAGAAATCATCATTAGACATTATTTAAATCGATTTCAATTAACAATTATTCAATTTTGACATAAGTAAAATATATCCTGCAGATATAAAATACTTGCCAGCGATCTTAAAGGAATTAAGGTCAACCAGAGGTCTTGAATATGTAGAAAATATTTTTAGGTCTTTTGGAAAGTACAAATTTTATTCCTTAAAATTAAAATTTTCTAGAATTATCTAAGTCTTTCAGGTCTTCTGCAGCTATAGTCCCTCATATATGTGTATTATATTCATGATAAATACAATTATTCAATAGTTATGCTTGATACCTCTCTTGGAGGCCATTTTGCTTTACTTTATTTTTATTTATTTAATTTATTTTTCAAATATACACAAGTAATAATCTCACATATTTTTAATTTGTATCACTAAAATATTTTTCATAGGGATATTTTGCAAACATTTTATTGACAATTTTCCCCGCAAACTGACTGACACCGTGTGTCAATGGACGTTTAAGTTCCGGATAAATTTCCTGCCAATTTTCCGTTAAGAATTTGTTCATATTATCACTTAATTCCTTGTTGTTGTAGAGATTTTCAAAGAAAAATAAAATATTTTCGGGTTCCACATCTATGTAGAATTTTTGTACTTTCATATAGGTGGCTCCATCTTTTTCGTATGGTACACCAGTCCAGCCAATGCGGAATTTCGGTTTCACTAAACAGACAAAAAAATGTTAAGAAATATTTCAAACAGTTGGTGGAACTTACCCATTGTAAAGTTAACATTACCCGATCCTTGTATGGGTAAAATCAATACTTTGCCACTAATGTTATAGTGTCCGGACATTGTAAGGTAATCAGAAGTGCCAGAAATTTCATGAATACCAGCAATTTCCTTGCCAAATCCCCTTTTTAAAGTAAAAGATTTGTAAAATTTAGAAATGTTCTTTGTTTTTAAATTAGTTTAAGACTTACTTAATTTTCTCAAATCTTAAAGTTTTTACACCCCTAATATCAGCATTTGTTAGCACACATTTAATATTTACTGGACTGTCTTCGCCTCGGCTCACGACCAATTTGTCAATCGGTAATGGATCAATAGATGTCAAATCGTAATTCTTGTCACCTATGATGATGATAATTTTGCAGAATAAAATATTACAAATTTTAATAGGAGAAGCAGGGAAAATATCAGAAAAAGAATATTCAAATTCCTAAACTTACCACTATGTTTTTCAGTAACAAAATAATTAAATAATTTTCCAATACACTCCGTTTCACCATATTTGCATGGTTTAGGGTCATCAGCTGAAAATAATTAAGAGGAGGAAATTTTATTTTATAGCCTGTTTTAAATTGTTAGGGATTTCTTGCGGATTTAATAAGCCTAATAAATGGCATTATTCTGCATAATCGCTAGTGAAAAATCTCACTAGTGAACTGGGGACTGTTCACTTTCCTTCAGTTGGAATAATTCACTTTTATATTGGGGAATTTTTTTCATTTTCGGACCGGACGTGATAATGTGAAATGTTTTTTTTTTAATAAATCGAAAGTGGAGGGGGAGAAAATTCACGGGGAATTGATATTTAATAAAATTGGAAATATTTGCTTCTTTCCCAGGAATTATTTTTGGTAAATGCAGACTCTGTATATATATAGAGTTGTCTCTAGATATTTTAAAATTTACCTTTTAAACTGAATTTTTTTATTTACAAAGATATATATTTTAAAAATTATTTTTTTTTATTTTTAGCTACAAAAAACGTGTAACCAAATCCGCCAATCTATAAATCGGAAATCATTTCAAATATGGTATGTGACAGATACTTTGTTATTACAATTAATTGATTAATTATTTTAATTATAGCTACAGTAGTAGCTAGTAACAATTGCTATTTTAATTGTTTTAAATATCAGTAATTAGTTTAGTCGTAAAGGCAACAAATAATTGTTTGCATTGATACTGATAAAGTGTAAAGTTAAATATCTAGTTTGTAATAGTTTGAGCTATTCGAAACAAGGGCATATTAACGGTAATCAATATATGAGGTGTTTTAAAAAACAAACAAATCTATAATTAAATGTAAACACATATTTTATAAAAATAACTGATATTATATAATATCCTTCGAACAATATATTTATCGTTTTATCACGGAAAATAATTGTATTCAATGGTCATTAACCCCGGATGACGTTGTCAATGTCATTGAATTTGAAAAAAAAAATATTACTAACAAGGACCAACATTGATAATTTCTGCTAAGAGACGTATTAATGAAAATATATTGCAGAAATTATATTGCAAAATAAAGAATTTGTAAAATAAATGAAGATGCTAGATAGGCTAAATCGTTTATTTTTTTCTGTTTTATTAGGTTGGTGATTGTGTAAAAGTTTAAAGTATGCTCCATTCGCTTCAAAACACTTCTCCCAACGAGATTTTAAAGCGTAGATGCCTGTCTTAAAAACATTTTTGTCTTTAGAATTAATAAACTTTGATATCGTCTTCATTTTCATAGTGTTTGCCTCTTTAAAATCACTCTAAATGCTTGAAAAAAAAAACATGAAAATCTGTCGGCGAGAGATCCGGTGAATATGGTGGATGCTGCAAAATTTCACATTCCAGTTCGTTCAGTTTCGCAATTGTTTTGTGCGATGTATGCGGCCGAGCTTTGTTATGGAGCAGTACCGGTCCATGCCGATTTTGCAATGAAAAATCGCCAGTCCGAAATTTTGCTAACCAACGCTGCACTTTCCGATCGTTAACCGTATTCTCCCCAAACGCTTGGTTTACGTTGAGTGTAGCTTTTGCAGCATTATTACCAAGTTTGTACTCATATAAGAAAATGACGCGAATGTCGGCAGAATTCATATCGGCAATAAACTCAAAAGAAATAACAAAAGGGAAGACCTTCGGGAAAACCTATTTTGATGAAATGAGTATCTGACAATGGACAATACGCCAAAGACAAAAGTATAAAGAAAACAGGGTGAAAAATGTCCGCATGTAAAGAGAATCCGACATTTCATACGCATCATCCGAATATATTATATTTTTCCGATTACCACCCAGAATTCATCGTCTTACGTTGCTCAAGCCGAAAAAATCTTCACATTGCCAGTTTTGTCAGGCGACCATTGGCTTTTGGACTAAGCGTATTGTGAATTGCCATATGTTATGCTTACTTTCGTTAAATCTATTTTGGGAATTGTAAAACTGATCGATGTAACCTAAAAACCTAACTTCACTTGATATCCAGCAGTGAAACGGTGAGCATTATTTTCCATCTCTACTCTTCTCTTTTCTATATATTTTATTTTTTATGAGAAATAATATTGCAACAATAATACAGACCCTCAGCCACATGGCTGAGTCGATTTATCAATGTCCGTCCGTATGTCTAATGCTCGAAGGGAATAAACGATTTTATTCAAACTTTGCACATCACATCATTTCTTCCAAACTTAGCTCAAGTTCGAAGATGGGGAATATCGGTCTACTCCTTCTGGTACCTCCCACACAAAATGGTTAAAATTGTGCCAAGTAAAATTGTAAATAGTAAAATTGTTCGGCTTTCTTTTTAAAACACAACACATGTTCGTACGTCGAAATTTGTTTTCCTAACTGGCGACCAGCCTCATATAGTGTTGTATGTAGTAACTTTCGTATTTGTTGTCAGTACTCAGTCTCAGTCTGAAGATGTGAGATATAGGTTCAGGTTATAAGCCTTTCCCCATTCTCGGGTTTAAAAATTTAAATTTAACACTGTTTTTCTTAGAGCTATTTGCTGTACCCACTGTACCTCGAAAACGAATAACCCGATCACCACAAGGACATAAGGATCTATCTTGCCTTTAAGCGAAATTGAATTTAAAAAGTGAACTTTCAAATCCGTAATGAATCAAATTTTATAAAAAAATTGTGATTTTTATCAGGAAAACACTGTTTTTTTTTTGTATTCTGCTGTAAAATGTCGTGTTATTCGTAGCACTTCCTTTTGGGAATATATTCATAGATTTCAATAAAAGTTTGTTATTCAAGTTCATTACGACTTTTTCATGGTAGTTTCTATTTTTAATATAGACAAAATTCATTTGAATATATCGAAGATTTTTTTCATTATATGTTTTAAACACCCGATTTCTAACACAATAAACTTTAATAATATTTTAATATGACTACATTTTTACAACAGGATGTTCATACATTTTATATTTTTCTTTAATTTTTTGTTCTAAAATATCGTTAATTTTGTGAATATTATCCTTATTGTTGCATTTCACTTACGAAAATCACACTTTACACCACAAATAACAATCACTGCCACTAGCAATGTTAAGAGCTTAATTGCCATTTTCTTTGCGTCGTTGTTGATTAAACCTTCGTTCCAAATAGAATTGAGTATCTTTGTAAACTATAACGCCATGGCTTAGAACTCGGTCTTTTTATATCATATCGAATGAATCATTTTCGAAATGGTTTACATTCTTAGAACAGGCATAAACATTGGTAATCGAATACTAAGTTTTGTTGGACTTTATGAAGTGAAAAAATTTCCTCATTGAAAACTATAATTAATATTGGAATTTGTTTTTTAATAAAACAAACTATATGGCCTTATATTATTCTATTATAAAGAATTGTTTAACCCTTGATAATTGCTACAAAAAATAAAAATCTTCGATAAAAAACATTGTTGGAAAGTATGTAGGCATTGCAGTGGAAATTCTAAATTAATATTTTATTTTTATAAATTTGTTTTGAAAAAAACATCCTTCTGTTTCTTTTTTTAAAATGTCCTTAGTTTGATAGATTTTTCAAAAAAACACATATTGCCCTTTTCCTATTTTTCCTATAAAACCGAGTATTTAATATTCGGTTTATCGTCCGACCTAATTTCTAATCTTCTTTATCGCAATTCTGGTTTATCTTGTAAATAATAGCTATTTGTAATAATTAGAGGAATTTATTTTAATGAATATAATTTCTCAATTATCATTGCTACTGTTGCATTTTTTTCACTCAATTCGAATAATTACAATAATCTTGGAAGAAATTGTTGTTTACAAAATATTTACTTGTTACATAGACTCCATGTAAATTATATACTGTCTTAGTTATTAGCATCTGTCAGAATTAAGTAATCTGAGGTTTCTGGATATAAGCTTCATTTTGGACTAGTATAAATGACATATTCTGAAATAAGTCTATATATATATATACCCTATTGAAGGTCTTCCGAAAGATCCTCAACAATTGGATAGATCGTCTTTATGATAGATTCATTACGTTCAGATAGTCTTTAATATATAAGAAATCTTCAGTGTCCGCCTACTATGGGGAAACTTCGACAGGTTTTTTATTAATGGGAGACATTCAGAGGGTCGTCGATGAATAATTTACCTTCAGAATGTATTACATAGAAGGAGATCGTCAGAAGGTATTTCTATCTTGATAAAGTCTCCTATCTACCTTCAAAAGCTAGTCTATCTTTCAGAAAGTCTTAATGCTGTAGATGACTTATCTATAGGATAGTGCTTTCAAAGGACATTATAGTCTATGAACACTCTACCCAGCTCGTCGATTAAAATGTCTTTCAGGTGGTCTATAAAGACTTCTTATGGCTAACCTATAAATGATTACTCCAGCTCATGTATACAAATTCATCCAAGCCTATAAATAACCCCATTTCCCTCATATATAAAGACTCTCTCCAGCAGCTATATAACCACTCTCTTCAGATATTCTATTAAAACTCCCTTCATCTACACCTTTTTTCAAATGTTATTCAAAATATTTCAATTGCAATCCGAGAATTTCATTTGTATTTCAAAAACTCAATTTGCACATCATAACATTTCAGTTGTAATTGGAGAATGTAATTGGTAATTCATAACATTTCATTTGTAAATCATTTGAACTTCAAATAAATGTATTTACAATTCGAATAATCCGACTTGAGATTCATGATATTTTACTTGTAATTCATAATATTTCAGTTGTAATTCGTAACATTTAAAATGCATACATATTCTTTGTATGTTACTAATAATATTTTTCGAAGTTAAAATAAAATGTTATGAAATACATAACAAATGAAATGTTATGTATTTCAAATCAAATGTTATGAATTTCAAATGGAGTTTTATTAATTTCCAAAGGAATTTTATGATAGTGGAGAACCTCCGCCGGTTTTCAATATGAAGAACACTATCAAAAAGTTCTCATCTTATAGCAATCATACAGAAAATCATATGTAACTAACAGACAGGGTGCGCAAAAATTCGCACGCCAATAACACTGTGCTACAAAATAACAAAAAATTTTTTTTCAGGGGTTCTAATGTACCAATTCTGTTTAGTTGGAGTCTCTGGATCACGAAAATACCTTTGGTTTTTCTGGGTCACTTCGAAAATTAATTTTATAACGGTAAATATAGAGAAAAACGAGGTTTCATGGATTTTCCATTTGAAACTTGAATAACTTATTTACTTTATAACGGATTTATATTATTATTTTTTTCTTTCGAAGAGTACAATTTTTCCTTTCAAACAAGATATATATTTGGTAAATCGGTTGAGTATTGGCTGAGTTACAGCGGTTAAAATGTGAAAAAATACGCCTAAAATGACAAAATTTATTTTTCTTCGGACTGTACGAAATTATGATATCAAACCATATAAGTTTTATTATATTACGGGGAAGAAAATTAAATTAGCTTTCGAAAATGATAAAAATCAAAAAAATCGGTTAAAAAATGGATGACTTATGCACATTTTTGTATTGATTCTATGCATATTCTCTAAAGGAAATATGGGTCTGTATCGTTTCCTGTTACAAACCGTTATGTTTGTAGCAGGCAAAAGGAAACGAGATAGACCCATAGTTCCTTTAGAGAATATGCATAGAATCAATACAAAAATGTGCATAAGTCATCCATTTTTTAACCGATTTTTTTGATATCATAATTTCATCGTACAGTCCGAAGAAAAATAAATTTTGTCATTTTAGGCGTATTTTTTCACATTTTAACCGCTGTAACTCAGCCAATACTCAACCGATTTACCAAATATATATCTTGTTTGAAAGGAAAAATTGTACTCTTCGAAAGAAAAAAATAATAATATAAATCCGTTATAAAGTAAATAAGTTATTCAAGTTTCAAATGGAAAATCCATGAAACCACGTTTTTCTCTATATTTACCGTTATAAAATTAATTTTCGAAGTGACCCAGAAAAACCAAAGGTATTTTCGTGGTCCAGGGACTCCAACTAAACAGAATTGGTACATTAGAACCCCTGAAAAATTTTCGTGTCGCACAGTGTAATTAAAATAACGCTCTTTCACGCTCGAGCAATCGCCAAACGAATATTCGCACACACATTACAAGTGAGTGAGAGCTCACAACAACGATCGTTCGTTGCGCTCACGAACGACAACGAATATTCGCTAATGTTCGCTCACCAACGGCAACGAATGCTCTTTAGCAACGAATGCTCGCGAATAAAAAAAATCATTTGAAAAAATGAGAGATTGCAAATGCTTGTTCATTCATTGTAACTTTATCATTCGATATGAATCTGTGTGAAAAACTCCCCATCTATTCATTACGATATAAAAAAAAACACCTCTGTCTCACATAAAATTTATTCATCATCATGTGCTACAATATATATATATATATATGTTAATATTTATTCTGTAAACAATTTCTCATATGGATATTTATCGAAAACATTTTGAATATAATTTCGGGCTATCACGCCCAAACCACGAGTCAATGAACCGCTTATTTCACCATAAATTTCTTTCCAATTGTCGGTTAAAAATTTATTCATATTATCACTGAGCGCCTTGTCGTTGAAAAGATTGTCCAAAGCAAATTTAACCGACTTTGGTTGAGCTTCAATTGCGAAGTTTTCCAGCTTCATATAGGTCTCACCGTTTTTAACATTGGGAGCACCCATCCAACTGATTTTGACGACAGGTTCAACTAGGAAAACAAAATATAAACTATATAAGAAAAATAAATACATTTATTTTTTTTTTTCAGATACATACTCATGGTTATTTTACTTTTACCCGAACCACTTATGGGTAATATTAAAATTTTACCCGAAATTTTATAGTCACCGGCCAGTGCTATTGTATCCGCTTTAAATGTAATTTCATGTTTGGTTTTTAAATCTTTGCCAAAGCCTCTGCAATGAAAATTTAAATGTATATATTTTTATATATATTTTAAGCCTTTACTTACGTGATTTTGGAAATTTTTGTAGTTTTTAGACCAATGCCAACATTGTTGGTAAACAATAAATCAATGTTGACCGGACTATCACTGCCCTGCTTGATGTGCAATTTTTTGATTGGTATGGGATCGAGTATACCCAAATTAAGGCTATCATCGCCTGAGGGGCAATAGAAACGAGATGAAATAAATAAATTATCCTTTCATCGTGACTTTTTGTTACAACATACCTGCATATTTTTCATGTGAAATAAATTCGATAACTTTTCCTATACACTTTTCATCGCCATATTTACAAGGTTTTGGATTATCAGCTGAAATGTTAAAAAAGTATTTTTATAGAAGTGGAAAAAATGAAAATCTAAAATAAAACTTAATCGACGATAATATTTTCGATCAATTTATTGTAAATGGAGATTTTTTTACAATGTCTATAGTTCCTTTCCCCAAAAAAATTTAATCATTCATGTCTTTTTATACTGTCTGCCTTATGGCTAAAGGGCTTTATATAAAATAATGTTGCTTTCGACTTTCCTATAAAGACTGCTATGGGGAAACTATCGAGTTCTGGTGGACTTCCAGACTGTCCAGCTGATATCGATAGATTCCCCTTAGCTAATTCATAGAGTCCCTCCACCATGACTCCATTCCGCTGGTCTTTAAACATAGCCTATTCAGTTCGTCTATTATGATCCGCTTCATTACGTTTGTGTTAGCAAACATATTTTTATATCAACTCCATTAAATTAATCATGAGGTTCGAATCGAATTCCCATGTTTCTCCCAAAATCGATTTTGTTCACATTAAGATTTCGTTTTTTTTTCACTTACGAAAACCACCAATTGCCACCCCGCACAATGACACTATGCTGGAACATAAAAATAGAATATTTGCAAAATTCCGAATAAACATTTTATTTTGCTGCTGTTGTAATTGCTGTTTTTGTTGTTTTAATGCCGTAATTACAAACCGAACTAAACGAAAGTTGTTAGTAAACTATTCGACCAACCATTTGTAGACGAAGATTTTAATAGATTTCTCCTTTTATTTTGTTTTTTTTTATTGTTAAATTGAATTTACAGCTAAGTTTATTTCTATTTGTATTTTTTTTAATCCAAGTACGTCGACAATTCGCAATGCTGGTTGTAGCGTTGGTTTCCTGTTCAAATGAATAACTTACAGATTTCTATTACAGAGAACGATGACTTCCGATTAAATGAACAAATAATAAAATTTATACACCAGGGTATAATAATATTATTAATATTTTATTTTATTGTGTTTGTTAGAACAATGTATGAAAACAGTTAAATATTAAATACAGGGAATTTTTATTATGGGCCAAGGGTTTATTATTTATTAGCCTACACTATATATTATATGCACTAAAGGTGGTTGTAATGCTATGCATATTTTCTATTAAAAAGAAAATATTTTTCAATGAAAGGTGCTAATGGATTTTCTGACTTAAAAAATATATACTTTTCCTGGAAGAACCACATTTTCTGATGTGTGAAATTATAATTGCATTAACAATTGACACTTCCAGTATCTTGATTTCTTGATTGTCTTTTCTATGACATTGAAATATCACTTGCCCAAGAATGCCGTGTGTGACAAGAGCCATTATTAAATAATTTCAAATGCATTAGAATTCAAGCTAATCGCAAAGATTTGTAATTTGTTTATCATAATCTACACACTTGACAGGTAATTGACAGATTTCCTTGTAATGGGATTAAATAAATCAGATATATAGGTAGGTATAGTAAATCACTATCACTTGATAAATATAAAAACAAGTGTATACAATTATGTAATAACTATATTACGAGTACAACCATAGAATCAACTTGTGGGATTTTGGTCCTATTTATTTTTCCCACTTAATCTATAAAAAATTAAATAGGAAAAAACGGATTCCCTCTGATCGTGCATAAACACTTAGTGATGCTCAGGGATGTATCCAAGAATACAATGAATTCATTTCGGCATACAGCAGTAGCCGGCGCACCGAATTGAAACCCTGTGTACGTGATCCTGTTAATCTACAAATACTTGCTGAAGTTCGCATATAAAGACTCTCTATGAAAACATGCTTATTAAGGCGCCCTCTACCTCTATCTCCACATCTTATATAAAAACGTAATCCAGCTCTTCTAAAAACTTCCTCCGCATCGTTTTTTTTTTTTTAGAAGAGCTGGATAGGCTCTTCTATAAGAAAATTCAACTTCTTTCTTAAAGACTCGTTGACATTCAATTCGCCTAATATTGAATTTATATATATTGAAAATTGACCATTCGTGGGGGAGGTACTAGAAAGCGTGGGCCAATGGTTTTTGAATAGTTTGATTCAAATTGTACAGTCTATTCGACTGATTTTGGATTTATAAATATTGAAAATTTGGACCGTTTGTGGGGGAGTTGTTGGAGGCTTGGTAAAGAATTTGGATTTGTAAATACTGAACATTTTGACCCTTTGTGGGGGAGGTACCAGAAGGAGCGGACCAATGGGTCCCATCTTCGGACTTGAGGTAGACTTGGTAAAGGTAATAGGTTCTACAAAGTTTGTTCAAATCTGATCGTATGATATTACAAAATAAAAATTCAAAAAAAAAAAAAAAAATGGTGATCATTTTGTGGGGGAGATATCAAAAGGAGTTCGATGATGGACCATATCGGTCCAGGTCCATCATCGAACTTGAACTAAGTTTGGAAGAAATATTACGACGTGCAAAGTTTGGACGAAATCGGTTACTCTCTTCGAGAGTTATCGTGCGCACTAACCGGCCAGACAGACGGAAGGACATTTGTAATTGACTCCAAATTGTCTGAAACGGATTTGGTCCAAAGAATCATGTGGTCTAAAACCGATACTTCGATGATGCACATTTTTGTCATATCATTAGCCATAAGGCTGACAAATTTTCTGAAACGGATTTGGTCCAAAGGAACATATGGTCTAAAACCGATATTTCGATGAGGCTCATTTTTGCCGTATCATTAGCTATACGGCTGAGGGTGTACAAAATCTATCGACTCCAAATTATCTAAAACGGATTTGATCCAAAGAAACATGGGGTCTAAAACCGATATTTCGATGAGACACATTTTTGTCGTATCATTAGCCATAAGGCTGAGGGTATAAAAAATCGTTCGACAAATTGTCTGAAACGGATTTGGTCCAAAGAAACGCGGGGTTAAAACCGATATTTCGATGAGACACATTTTTGTTGTATCATTAGGCTGAGGGTATACAAAATCTTTCGACTCGCCCAAAAGAAACGGACTTTCATAGGTCGTATAAAAACTCATCTAGACCCCTCCAGTTTTTCTATAAATTTATAAAGGCTTCCTCCATTCGCCTATATACTCTAACTCTACTTGGTGTAAAAATACTTCCACCAGCTCGCCTGCAAATGCTTCCTCCAGCTCATCTATGAAATCTACCTTCAGCTGTTCTATGAAGTCTCCATCAAGCTGGTATGAAAAGTATCCCTCCTGCTCTTCTATAAAGACTCCCGTCAGCTCGCATATAAAGACTTTTGCAGCTCGTTTCTATACACTCCATTCTGCTTGTCTATAAATACCCCTTTCAGCTTGTCCATAAAAATTTATCAAGTTAAGACATAAGAAAGTACTCCTGGACGAGATAAATATAGTCTTATTTATCTCGTCCAGGAGTACTTTCTTATGTCGGGTTTATTATTTTTAGGTCGTCTATAAATCTATCTCGTCTATCCTCCAGATATCCAATAAAGAATACCTACACCTTGTTTGTAGACTCCCTACAGATCTCCTACAAAGACGCAATGTAAAGATCGCCTTCATTTTGTCTATACATATTCCCATCAGCTCTTTCTTATTTTTTCAATGTGAAATACAGTTTTTTTTAATTTTTTTTTCACTTATAGAATACTTAATATTTATTAACTAAACAAAATAATATCACATTTTTCTATGTTTCTATTCGACCAAATACATATCATATGGATATTTGGTAAAAACATGACCAATGACTGTTTGGAAAACCTTGCCAAAGGCCGATGTAATGGAACCTCTCAATTCGCGATAAATATCTTCCCAATTTTCATTCAGGAACAAATTCATGTTATCTCCCAGGGTTTTGTCACCATTGAATAAATTATCGATTTTGAAATGTATGCCCTTTGGGTCCAAGTCCATGCGGAATTTTTCAACTTTCAAATAGGTTTTGCCATCTTTTTCCATGGGCACACCGACAAATTGCATTTTGAGAGTGACGTTGACTAAAAGTGAAATGAAAAAGATTAAATTAAATTAATGACATAAATTAAGAGCTGTATTTTTTTACATACTCAACTTAATGCTATTGGTACCAGTTCCAGTAATGGGCAATACCAAAATACGACCATCTACTTTGTAGTTGCCGGCCAATTCAATTTCAGGTGCCATTAGATGGATTTCATGTTTTCCAGCCAGGTCCTTGCCAAAGCCCCTAAAATTAAAAATATTACAAAATACATTTAAGTTCTTCTTTCGTTTTTTCCTCCACCAATACTCACTTAACTTTCACCACTTTGGCATTTTTCAAGCCGGTCAATTTATTGTTGATAAATTGCAAATCGATATTGACAGGACTTTCGGCTCCTTGTTTAATGCTGATTTCCTTAATGACCAAAGGATCAATGGCAATGAGATTTATGGATCCATCGCCCTGGTTTTTTTCATGTAGGAAATATTCCAAACCTTTGGCAATGCAATCGGTGTCGCCATATTTACAAGGTTTCGGATCATCAGCTGTAATTAGAAAAATTAAAAATATTTGAGAATTATTTGGAAAAACTAATATTCATTTTTGTGATTGATACCAAATACATTGGCTTCATATTGAAACTTTGTTTAATTCAGGAAGATGCCATTAACGTAAATCATCATTCCGATTATTAGTAGTTTGCCAATTAAAGAAAAGAAAAATAGTAAAAAGCCAGTTTAAATTACAATTTATATGACTCAATAAAATCCACTTCCAGTTTTGTAACAGGAAACAAATATTGTTTTTTTTATTGTTGTTGCAATCTATTGCGGAGACCTTTCTCCTAGATCTATAATCTTGTCTGTACTTGATTATAATCTTTGAAAAACAAAAACGACATGTAAAGTTGTTAAGTGTTCAGGGTTTAGCTAAGTGTAAACTTTGATCAAATTAATGTGTAATACTAGTAATATGTTTTTTTTATATTATAATTAAAATGCTGTAATCGTTAAAAAGTTATAGATGAGTTCGTACAGTATATCTTGTCCAATCAAATGTACATGAGTGGAGAAATTATTCAGTGTGTTTATAAGTCCGTATATATGAGTCCCTACAGTTCGTTGATATAAATCCGCTCCAGCACACCTAAGAAGACATCCGTCAGACCGTTTATAAACCCTCCCTTCGTCTAATCTACAGAATTTCCTCTCAAAAAAGGCTCAAAATACTCCTATCGGCTTTTTTTTAATACTCTTTTCAGCTTGACCTTCACTTCCTCTGGCTGTTCATAAAGACTCCAAGAATTCAACTCCCTGACTTTAACTCACCTAGCTCGTCTAAAAATACTCCGTTTATAAAGATTCCTGTCAGCTGGTCTACAAAGACTCCATTCAACTCGTCTACAAAGACTCCCTTCAACACTTCTATAAATACTCCGTTAAGCTCGTATAAGCTCTCTCCTGCAGCTCGTCTAAAAATAACTCCCTGCAGCTCGTCTAAAAATAATCCCTTCAGCTCGTATGAAAATAATTCTTCAATCTTCTATAATGATTTCTTGCAACTCGTCTATAATTACTCCTTTAACTCGACTTTAAAGACTGGCCTCAGTTCGTCGATAAAGACTCCATCTATTAAGACTCTCTTCAGTTCCTCTATAAAGACACTCTTCAGTTCCTCTATAAAGACTCTCTTCAGCTCGTCTGTAAAGGCTCCCTTCAGCTCATCTAAAAACTCTCTCTTTAGCTCGTCTATAAAGACTCCCTTCAGTTCGTCTATAAAGACTCTCTTCAGCACTTCTAAAAAAAATTCCCTTCAGCTCATCTATAAAGAATCCCTAACGCTCGTCAATATAGACTCCCTTAAGCTCAAATAAAATACAACCTTCAGCACGTCTATACGAACTACCATCAGCTCGTCTATAAAAACTACCTTCAGCTCGTCTTCGGCTTGTCTTTGAATACTTCCTTCAATTAGTCTACAAAAACTTTCTTCAAGAAGTCAATAGAGACTCGTCTATTTAAATTCACTTTAGAAAACTTAGTTTTTTCGTATATTTTTTATTATAAAACTTCTTTTGCATCTTTTTTTCTAATTCCCTCAGATATAGTTCACCGAATTTTAAGGATAATTTCCGTCATTTTATTCACATCAATTGTATTTCGAGTCACACTATTATTCATCAAAGAACAATAAATATATGGCAATTTCCGCTTGACTAGATTATTTTTATTTATTTCACTTCCGAAACTTACGAAATTTGGCATTCACACATAGGCAGATGGCAAGTGTCACCAACAGACTCAACTTCGTGCGGACCATTTTAGTTTGTTTTGATTATTTTTCTATTTAGTTTTTGTTTTAATGAAATCGAAAGCGTTCGACTTTTTTGAGAACACTAATCCAAACGACTGCTAATTGGCAACAAAAATCTTGGCTTTTTATACTAGAATAGAATTGTAAACTGGATTTGGCTAAGATGTGTCTTCAATGTTGGCCGAAAATGCTGAGATGATTGAGTGTTGTTGTTCTAGACGCGTGAGAGATAGAGATACATATTTGCTCTTGGTATAATAGACAGGTGCGGCACGTTTAGGTACCAAATTGGATGCAATAAAAATGATTTATTTTTCGCTTTAAAAAATATATATTTAATTATTTTGCAATAAAATGTTTCTAATAAAAATTGGAATTGATTTTTGTTCATATTCTTAAATAGTTTGGGCAATAAATAGCTGCAATAACGATTTAATTAAAACGCACATTTTATGTGTCAGCACGAGTAGTAGACCTCTTGCTAATCAGGTTTTTTTTTTAGCCCATATTTTGAGATGAGCTATTGAAAATAAATTATCATATCCAGTTCTATTTAGTTTTACATTTCGAAAAATACAAAAATATAATAGTTCTGAATGATTTTGCAAAATTAAAATGTTCTACATTTTGGAACATATGTTTTATATTTTATTAGAATATATAGTAGAACTATACATTAGATTATTTGTTCTCACTTTTATTCTTAATTAATTTTTAGTATCATCTAGAAGTTGTGTATCCATATTATTATTTGTATTAATGTTCGCAGTCGGCATTATCCCAACGATGCATTAATTAATTGTGACAAACTTTTAATTATGAACATGTTCAAACAAGTTATAGACCACAACTCTGATCATTTATTTCCATAACTTTAATAATTGTTTAGGTAATATATATTTGTTTATGTATCCAAAAATATAATCGATTAAATATATATATATTCAGGCTTCATATTGAGAAAAAAAGAGATTTGCTAGACACTCTTAATTGTATTTTTAATTATATAATAACCAGTAAGTGTGTCTATGTTCAGATTTAAGGTAGATTTGGTACAAAAATGGTGATATGCAATTAATGCATCAAATCGGATAATCCATTTGCTTCATATTAAATGTAAAATATCAACCCTTTAAGGGGAAGTACCAAATACCAGAACGATGAATACAATCTTTAGACTTGACTTTGGTAAATGTAGTAAAATGCGAAAAGTTTGGATTAAAACGGATACTTATTTCGATTTATATTAGATATATACTTCTTAAAAATGTTGACACTTGATGAGATTGGTACCGATAAGCGTCATCTACTAGTGGATATTTAAAACATGAGGTTCGGCAACGTTCGTTTTAAATTTTAATCTCCGTTCGAATATTATGAAGAAGTGGACCGATATTCCCCATTATTTTCAATTTATTTGAGTTTGGAAAAGTTATTGTGATCTACAAACATTAGATGAAATTTGTTACTACCTTCAACAGTCGTCGCGGTCAGTTTGTGTGGATGGTGCGCGTGCAATCTCTCGAAAGTTGTAATCGAATGTTTGTATATCATAATCCTTCACAAATGATGTTATTAGTTTTGTTTATGGCGGTACCGTGGTATATAAAATCGTTCACTACCTCGAAGTTTTATTTCTCAAGATCCACATTTGGTCCGAATCTACTGGACGTCTTGCGCGTTGATATCATCAGCTTGGTCTTCTCGCCATTTACTACCAGTCCCAGTCGCATTTTCATCTCGTATGATCTTTTCCAGCAGGATGTTAAACGGTTACACGACAAACTGTCACCTTGTCTGAATCCTCGTTCGGTATTGAAGGGCTCTGAAAGGTCCTTTCCGACTTTAACTGCTGACCTTGTGCCAGCTAAAGTTATCCTGTGTATTAATTTTAAACACCTCTGAGCGGATTGGACTGTCGAATTGGCTTTGTAGTCGACGGTGGAATGTGTCCATGTATTTTTCGTGTGTCTTTTCGAGGATTAGGCGAAGTGTGACCTCATGTGGCTAGGTGGTTACCATCCATACCGTCATCTCTTATTGGTTCTGAGGTATCTTAGCAAAATGCTCCTTCCATATCCTCAACACGCCGTCTGTATATGTCACCAGGTGTCCTTCTTCATCTCTACAGAAGCCTTCGGTTTGATATTTTACTCGTTGGTAAAATTTCCGGGCTTCATTGTCACTTCTATACATTTCGATTTGCTCACGCTCACCTTTTTCTTGTTCTTTCTTTTGAAAATACGTTTCTTCTCTCTCCTTTTTCCTGGTAATTCTCTCTTGCATTGCGTGTTGATGCTGTTTGCAGGGTTGCAATATACTCTTCGTTTTTCAACTCAGTAGCATTACGACACTCCTGATCGTACCAAGGGTTTCTTGATGGTGATTTTTGGTACCAATGTGTTGCTTTTGCTGGAGTTTGTAGAGAGTGGGCAATTGTGATTCTATACTATTATCGGGACAAGAAATGCTTTCTTCAAGCAGTTGGGTAAGTTGAACGGAATAGGCCTCTGCTACCTGTTGTGTTTGCAGTATTTCGACGTCGAGTTTCCCAGTTGTGTTAGATCGCATCTTGGCTGCGAACATTGGCAGCCACAAGGTAATGATCCGAATCGATATTCGCTACTCGTACCGATCGAACGTCTAAAACACTGGATGAATGTTTTCCGTCTATCACAACATGGTCAATTTGATTTCTCGTTGCTTGATCAGGAAAAATCCAGATGGCCTTGTGTATATCGAGATTCTTGAATCTGGTGCTGGTTAACATGTTTTTTGTTGCCCCGAAATCATTCAAACTCATACAAAAACCAATCAGAGCCGCCACATAGTTCGACCCTGTCTAATATCTGAACATGAATAACTTATTATAAAGAAAATCTAAAAATGGCCAATTGAGCATTTTACTAATATTTTCCTAATAGTTTTCGCATTATATATTTGACAAACCATTGTAATAAGTTTAACTGAAAGTGCCAAAATTTGTGTATTAGTTTTGGATATTTTTTAAATATTTGAAGTGGTATTCAAAAATTTTTCTTGCGCTTTCTGCTAATGATCACATACTATTTGGAACTAATAATATAACTAGTTCCATGTTAGTTGTTGACACTTTCAACATTACGATCTATTAGATGTAAACAAAAAATGATATGTGTGGTTGTACGTATATCATTCGCATAAAGCTAATAAAACTATAAAGTTAATTTTTTTAGTTAAGTACGTAATACCAGTAGTTAGTTGCTACTCCTCGTACTAATGACTGTCATGGCGAGTGAGGTAGTAGCAGTTTTTTGCCTTTAGTTTAGTTTGTGTGACAGCACGTGTGAATGTTTATGTTTTAGTTTAATGTAATAAAACATAATGTATTATTTAATGTGCGATTATAAAACAAACCAAAAAAGAGGCGATTAATTTTATCAATAAACATTCTGATAACTGAACTTGAACTTCAAATTTAAACTTTTAATGATCAGATAAATATTAAGTATTGTGATTGTGAAAAAATATATATATTAATTATACCATGATTTATTTATTATTAAACATAAACATTTATTATTAAAAATATTATATTATCATAAAATATTTAAATTTAAAAAGAAATTGGCATAAATAAAAATATAATATTTTATTATTCCTATTTTAAAATTAATTTCTTCCGGTATAGAATATTTGTTTTTAAATATTCCAAATAAATATAATACAATATATTGACACACATTGTATCGAAATATTTAATTTGTTATAATAAAAACATGAAACTGGTTTTATTTATTTAAGGGAACCCCACGCATTCTCGATTTTAATTTTTCAAGATTTTCAATGGGCTGGTAAATTAATACCAATGCTTGTTAAGGTTTGTAACTTTGCACATATATATTTGAAGATTTAAAAGAGAAGAAAAATAATTTACAAAAAAAAGTTGTTATTGTTTTTTGTAATTAAAGAAAAGTCCTTATTTTTGATGGCGGGCATGATAACTCCTCACTGGATCATCGGAATCCGAAAATTCCAACGGTGTTAGAAAAGTAATTCCAACGGTGTTGTTTAACAAAATGGTGGACATTTGAAAAAATATTTTTGGAAAATCGCCGATTTTTTTCCCAAAAACCAAGTTAAAAAATAAGGAAGATCTTCACCGATTGGCTTTATCCTAGTTCATACGAGAGCTATACACTCCCAGAGAAACGTTGCAAAATTTGGAACCATTCGCAAAAAAATGTTTAGAGAAAAACGCGTTTAAAGTTTGAGAAGCCCTTCAGCCGTCACTTGATGCTGACACAATAAATCGGATATATCTTCATGAGTTCTTGAGATTTTCACTTGAAATTTTGTAGAGACATTCTTTAATCAGTGTAGATTCGAATTATATCAACAAAAATTTTGACCCTGAGAATGGGGGGGTCCCCTTAATGGCGTGGTATTTTGATAAATATTTAATTAAGCATTTAATGAATTTTTATAAGTATTACACATTCCTTAAGATAACTCAATTTGGGAGTAAAGAAATTCCCCTTCCCTGGGAACAATTTTTCATATTTTTTCGTTTTATATATTATCGACAAATCTGTAGCCAAAGGTATATTCTAATTTCTATATAAAAATCAATTCTAATAATTCGCTTGTAAATATTCCTCATAAATATCGGCTTTAGATAACAAATCCGATGCAGGCAATTAGAAGCCGATTTCGAATTGTCCTCTTGAGGGGAAAAATAGATTTCATCCAAATTTAAACATCGTAGTTTAGCTGACAAATAAATTTATAACAAGAGTCTCTAATTTGACCTTAACTTTGCACTAAAAAGGCATAACAAAAAATCATAAAATTTTTATTATTTATATTGTCCATAGGGTCAACTTTTTTGTTGATTGATTAAGTCCAAGTGTTTGAAAATATGTTAATCGTATATGCATCGTTTAATCCAAACTTTTCACATATTTATATCTGTATTTTGTAATACATCTACCTTGCTCCTACTCCATGAGGATTAGATACTGCATCATGAAGAATAGATAATTTGTATATTCGACCCAGTGTATGAGAATTAAAGCTTTAAGCTATGTTTTAATTTCAAAATAACAGCCTAAAAGTATGCTAATCTAAGCCAAGTTTAATGTCATAATTAGGGATGCTATTAAACTAGAGTTCATATCTATACTAATAAAATAGTAAAGTGATTGACTGACTGATCATCATCATCAACGCCCAGACGAAACAGCTGAAGCTAGAATTTTGTATTTGGCGAAGAGGTAGAGCTAGAATTCTTAAATTTGAAATAAGGGTCACTGATGGAATGTAGAATTTATACAGAAAAGTGTTTTTTTCTTTTGTTTTGAAAATTCGAAATATAATTATCCAAAAAGTACTAAAATAGACTAAATTTGGTATCATTTCGGAGCATGTGAATGGATAGGATTAAAAACTTGAAATTTCGTATGCGAATTAAGGTTGAGAAGTAGCGTCGATATAAAGAGGTGATTTTGGCAGGGTGGACCCACGTATACGAAAAGTACTAAATTTGGTACAAATTTGAATTTTGAGGAAACAAATGGAATTAGCATCGTAGTGTAGCAACATGTAGGCAGTTTTATAACTTTATATTTGTATGTACGAAAAGTACTAAATGGTGCTATATTTGGTACATTTTGGATATGGGGTGAACCAATGGAGCTCGAATCCTAAAATTTGGAGTTAAGTCACTGTTGGGGTGTAGGATTGGAATATGGATGAAGATTTGGACATTTGTACTAACGTGTACTAAATGGATTTGGCTGAACCGATAGAGTTTTGACACTGAAATTTGGTAATAAGGTTATTTTTGGAGTGTAGGATTGAGGTATAGATGCAGTTTTGGAAGTTCATACTTATTAATACTAAATTGTACTAATTTTGGTACAATTTGGATTTTGGGCGAACCAATGGAGCTCAGATCATGAAATTTGGAGTTAGAGCCACTGTTGGAGTGTAAGATGGAAATGTATACTAATATGTATTAAATGGTACCAAATGTGGATTTGGGTGAACCTATAGAGCTGGAATCTTTAAATTTATAATTGGGATCACTGTAGGGGTGTAGAATTGGGCTATGAAGGCAGTTTTGGAATTTCGTACTAAATTTGGTACAATTTAAATATTGCGTGAAATATTGAATCGTATAATTTGGAGGTAGGCTATCTGTTGGGGTGTAGGATTGGGATATGGATGAAGATTTGGAAATTTGTACTAACGTGTACTGAATGGTACCAAATGTGGATTTGGGTGAACCGACAGAGTAGGAACACTGACATTTGGAAATAAGGTTACTGTTGGAGTGTAGGATTAGGGTATGGATGTAGTTTTGGAAATTCTTTCACTTATGAGTACTATATTTAGTACTAAATTTGGTACAATTTGAATTTTGTGTGAACTTATCTGGAACGAGGGTGTAAGATTGGGGTCTGTAGGAAGTTTTGGAAATTTGTACTAATAAGTACTAAATGATACCTAATGTGGATTTGAGTGAAATTTGAAGTTAGGATCACTGTTGGGGTGTAGAATGGTGGGGATATGTAGAAAGTTTGGGAAATTGTTATTAAACTTGTTACAATTATATCGAAATATTGGTTTTAGACCACATATTTATTTGGACCAAATCCCTTTCGGAAAATTTGGAGTTGACAAATGGACAAAATTGTGCAAAAACAAATAATTTTATAGTATTTTTCGAATCCGATGTATCCGAATTGAATCAAACTTTGTACAACCTATTTTCTTTACCATGCCTAAGTCAAGTCTCCTTCCAGCTTACATTAAAGCCTCGTAGCTAATAGGGTCGCATACACCAAAAGTGTGTCTCATGCAATTTACGCACCGTAATATTTCCTATAAACTCATATACCGTTCGAAGTTGGATAATATCGTCCACTCCTTCTGGTTCCTTTCCCATGATAATGTCGAATAGAAATCGATTATTTAAACTCGAAATAATCGAGTTTAAATAATCGATGGGTTCAAAATGATGATAATTTTTTAATTTATTTTCGAAAATAATATTTTCTCCTATTATTTTTCTTTTTCTATTTTGAAGGGTAGGGTATCTGGTCTGGTCGTTGTGCCCTGTTGTAATACCTTTAGACTAGTTTTTTTGTTCATAGTTTTCAACCAGATGCTAATAATGTGCATATATTTTATGTGTATGTGTGCGTGTAAATTTGTTTATATTTTGATCATTTCTTTCGTTGATTGATTATTCAAACTACGAACCGTGCATAATAAACAGAAAACAACAACAACAAACGGCGAACCAAAACAAGACCCTAATGCCGGTTTTGCTAGCGAATCGGTTAGACGGAAAAGAAATGCCCAGTAAAAAATTGGATCATCCAACGATTAATCGTAGGACGCTCCTTTTCGAGCAATGGAGTACTCCTTAAATCTCCGACTCTCTTGCATTTTATACTCTTTTTTAACATTGCATGTCCTAGGAGGCGAGCACTCCTTTTGAGCTCCCATTGGATGACAGACGGAGTACTCGTTTTCATCTCGGAAAGGAGGACAAAGGGAGTAATCTTTGTTATCTCCTGAAAGAGCATAGACGGAGTACTCGTTTTGATCTCGGAAAGGAGAATCAAGGGAGTAATCTTTGTTATCTCCTGAAAGAGTAAAAGAAAGTAAAGAAGTAAAAGAAAAGAGTAAAATAAAGAATATATATTTTATCATTTATTTTTAACGAAAAAAAAACAAATAATTCATTTTTGTACTATAATTTCTTATAATTAAAAAAACATATTAAATACTTTATTTATTTAGATTTTAGGCTGTAGGTTTGCCGGTAAAATGTTGCCTTACATTTGCGAAAGGCCAACTTAAAAGATTTTTCAAATTCAGGATAAGTTTTTTAGGTGTCTCTAGTGATTCTGCAAAAATAAAGGAAAAATAAACATCATGTACATATTATTTAAAACACGTTATAAAATCAAGCTATTACCGAAATAAAAAAAGTTAAACAACCGATATTTGTTTATGGCTGTCTTATTTTTAGCTCCATCCCAATTTACCCGAAGCAAAATATTGTCACCAATCATTGCATGTAACGCCTTTTCTATTTTGTCTTTGCCAAATTTTAGTTTCATATATGATATCTGAAAATAATTAAAGATAAATATAATTAGCTTTTAGTACCAAATTCACTTAAATTATGCATTAAAAACTCTGGCTTACCACTTCTGATTCATTATTTTACCAATTGATTTTTTTAATTACACTTTTTTAATTTTTTTAATTACACTTTATTTACACTTACAACACGTGTTTCACTTCAGACGGACACAAGAAAACTGAGCAAATGGACGGACAACCATAAAGAAATAATCGAACATGACGAAAGCAACAGTTAAACAACAGTTACATCAAACAAAAAAAAACATGCCAAAAATGCTTTGATGCATCCCTTATTGATCCATTTGGAGCATAAGGCGAGACATCAATTTTTTTCCAACTTCGTGGAATTTTTTGGCAAAACAAAATTCATACATTGCTCGCTTATTACTCCAAATGGATGAAGAAATCATTACTCCTCTATTGCTCGGTTGAGGATTACTCCAAATATTTTTTACTGGGTGTTTTGAACAGAAAAAAAAAATAATGTGAGCTTGTGTGAAAATTTGAATATTTCAAATATTGGAATTCAATTAACGACTAGAGCATAAAAAACGACGCACTCACTGACATCACTATGGTGAGCTAATTGATATGTTCGAATTGTCGCAAACGTTTGTAACTCACTGGTGGCGGGTTGGGAATACCGTATGAGAGAATATACATTTAAACAATTGAAATTTAAAATATATATATATATACATATGCTTCTTATTAAATTTATTATATAAATATTTATATAGAATATGCGAATATTTTATCAAATAAATATGTATTTTTATTACTCAAAAAAATTAGTTAAGTAAATATTTTTGTTTAATTTAAAGTTTAAATACTTATTGTCAGAATGTTTTCATTTTGACTAGATATTTTGAATATTTTTAGTATAATTAAAGATTTTTGAAAATAAAATTTTGCACATAGTTGTGGACATAAGGAATTGGGAGGTATATCCAGGGTAGCAAATTGTGTTTTTAGATTTCATTATTTTTTATAAAAATACCAAAATAAACGTTTCCAATGATCAATTTTATGTACATTTCTTTATGTGAATATTTTCAAACGTGAAAACAATTTATCCCCAAAATAAACGTAATTAATTTTTGGAGCCTATTTTTAGTACACACTTACTTCCTGGAATCATTGAAAGGACATTTTGAAATCCAATACTTTTTCATGTTATTTTTTGACGGCATATGACATGTCCAAGCCCCAGCACAGCCATCAATTTGTCATTAATTCACTTTTTGGTGGCAACAGCAAACAAACGCTCTGATTTCGTATTCAAATCAATAGTCAATTTAGTTTCGTTTATTTTTTATTGAATTTTGGTTGTTTTATTTATTTAATTTTTTGTGTGAATTATTTAAACATGAATGAAGAATGTATGGTTGTGGGTAGGTATGGTTTTATATGAACTATTTATAAATGAACATAAAATTTCCGCATTTCTTTGGCGCGTTCTTCGGCTATTAAAAAATATAAAAAATCCGGAAATTCATTTTTGTTTGCAAACCAAAGAGTTCGGATACAAATTCAAAACAATATGATTGATTCAATGAGTAAGTGTGAATTTTGAATGGAATTTTAAAACCTAACGACGACAATAACCACAGAAAAAAAAACAAATGTAAATTTTTGTCCTTATCTAAATAGGCGTACAGAATGGGTGGAATGTTGACATTACAACTAAATAACTTAAAAACTATGGTCTTCCCCCAGGCTTATAGAATTTAAACTTCCAGAAAATCTTCATAGGCAAATTCTTTGAACATGGTATCCAAAATACTCCTCATAATACTGGAGATGGTGTTTTGCACAGCAGTTTGCAATTCCAACCAAACTTCATTCCAGTTTTCATTCAAGAATTGATTCATGTGGGCACCCAAGGCTTGATCGCCATTGAAAAGATTAGTCAACTTAATGGTCATTCTAAAGGGAATAGATAAGAAATTAATTAAATTAAAAATAATATAAATAAAAATATTTTACAAAACAAAACTAATTTTATATCCTCCTTACCTTTGTGGTTCAAGCAACACCTTCAACTTGTCCACAGCCAAATAAGTTTTACCATTCTTGGGGTGCAACGAAGGCTTGAACTTTGCAGAGAACATGATTTTCTCAAAACCAATATCGGCATCACCATCACCTTGAATGGGCAAAATCAAAATACGTCCATCGGCTGTGTATTTGCTGCGAATCGACATTTTGCCCAGATCACCATGTAATTCAAATTTGCTTGTAGCAGGATCGGATGTAAAGCCACTGTAAGAGAAATGTATAAAAATGAATTAGACGATTTTTTTGGAAAAAAAAAATGGAAGACTTTCTAGGAAGAATAAATTTTTAAAAAAGTTAGTCTGCAGAAGGAATATGTATTAGCTATTGGCTGAGGGCATATATGCAGGACAGG
Source organism: Musca vetustissima (assembly GCF_032173495.1). Lineage (NCBI taxonomy): Eukaryota > Metazoa > Arthropoda > Insecta > Diptera > Muscidae > Musca > Musca vetustissima. The sequence goes on from NW_026880519.1 coordinate 161,574, forward strand.
GCACGAGTACTAATAATTCAAATATGAATATGGAAAATTTTAAGGAAGGAATGTCTATTGACAATTATTGCAGATTACTTCTTTGAAGAGGGTGTTAAGGCTCTTTTTTCAATATTTACAATTAATTCCGTGATAAAATATTCTTTTTGTTAGAAAATATTTTTTCCTGGAGGGAAATGCGGTTAAAACAGAATCGGACAGAAATCTGATTTTGGGCCTATAATAAAAACTGGGTGAGGCTAGGACCATTAAAACACCGAATATCGATTGGATCTGTTATGAAGAAGAAACAAATACACATAAACGTTATCTCATATATATGAAACCAAGGTAATATGGACGTATATATTATTTTTTCAAAAAGGGGTTTTACCACTGAGAACCCCGAAATACGCAGTAAATTCTGTAGGAATATGGAACCAGGATGTTCATTATATATCCGACATATTATATTCCGTCCTGTCGATATAGCCCCATTATTTGTATACCCTTCACGATAAGGTATAAACAATTCTAATTCTGTCATTTTGTATGTAATACCTGGAAATTAACCCTAAGACCACATAATTAATGTATATTCTTTGTCGGAATAAAATTGTATTTCGATTTAACTATATCCTTTTTTCTGTTGAAATCCAGACAGAGCTCGCAATATTTAAGATAGAGCTGTCAAATTTTTCGTATACCTTGTTACTACTCCAAGATGGTTTGTTATTGCAAAATGGGTTATATCGGTCCAGGTTTTGTCTGTAATTTTATATTTTGAAATTTCATCGGCCTACCAAAATTTTTTAATATTGGCCATGATTCTGATAGTCCCAATATTTGGCATTTTAGTCAGGTTTTCAACCGAAGTGGCTTCGATTGGATATTTTGGGTTCTCACTGGATGACAAATCTCCGCCCATGTAACGCTTTACTGTTCTGTTCTGTTTTTTTTAAATATTTAATAAACGATTTTCAACATGACCGCAATTGACCATGACATAGCTCACTAGAAGAGTCCCAATTTATTTTATTTATTTCGAATGTCATCTCATAGCCAATAAAATGTTGTCTTTACATAAATTTGCCTAAAAATAATTTCCAACTAAGGGTTAGAAATATTCCGCTTCATTATAACCTCAGCCTTATGGCTTAGACACTTGGTTTAGACCCAAAGTTTTATTGGACCAAATACGTTTCAGACAATTTGGAGTCGATTTGTAACTCATTTCATCCAAACTTTGCACATCCTAATATTTCTTCCAAACTTATTTTAAGTTTGAAGATGGAGAATATCAGTCCCCTACTTCTGATACCTCCCACACAAAATGGCCAACATTTTGCTTAAAATTTATTTTGCAATATCATGCGACAGACTATCCGATTTGAACCATACTTTGAACGACCTATTTTCTTTCCCTAGCCTACATCTACATCACATCACCGATTTTAACCAAGATGTAACATGGAATCCCTCGTCCCCTCCTTCTGTTTCCACACAAAGGGTCAATATTTAATAAACTTGTAATTTTAATGTGAAGCGAATTGAATAACCGATTTGATCAAGATTAAATCCGAAACCTCTTTATAAAAACATATACCTCATATAGAGCGAATAATAAAACCTGCGTGTAATTTCGATGACCTCCGAAAACCATAGCTTCGGTTGATGGTGTACTGACCTATTTAACACACTCCTTATATTATTTCCTATATTAAGGTACCCACAATGCCATAATCGGTCATAGGCTTTCAATTTAACTGATTAATACTTCTAAGCTTGACCTCAATCTATATTTTTCATGACGTTATATTAACTCCAACGCTAACTTTCGACAGAAATCCCATGTAGTTTTTCTAGTGAAAAATATTGTGTCCAAACACGTTTCTAACAATTTGTTCTAGAATATTGAATTAATGATGTCACTAAAAATCTTTAAATTTTTCATCTATTATGCAGTGTTACGCATGGCTAAATTATTCAATTTCAAATTCTACGAAAAATTGGCACACACACAGAGACACCCAATTTGTAACAGCCCAGATATTAAATACTTGCTTGGTTTTGCATTCCAAGCCAAAGTCAACATCTCCTCCTGCCACTACTAATTATTGTATTATTGGCGGTAAATAGATTTGTTTTTTTTCTTTGCTTTTCAACTTACACAGCACGATCGAATTTCACTCCCGACAGACCCATCACATCGACATCGCGAAGTGTCAACTTTAATGCTAACGAACCACTGCGGCCATCTGATAATTCAACCCTTTTCAAATGGAATGGCTCGACAACGGGAAAGAATGCGGCCGGTAAACCTTTGCGGGCATAAATCTTCAACAATTCATTTGAGGTGCGGACAATGCAATCGGTATCGGAGGCATGGCAACGTTTGACTTCGGGAGCTTTAAAGGAGAACCAAAAAAACAGACACACACAGCAACATTTTAGCACAGGCACAGACAAATTCAGAAAACCTCCCGCAAAGTCAAATTGAATTTGACACTGGACATTGGATACTTACGAAATGGGGCGGCTTTATTAAAGGGAATCCAAACAGCCATTAGGCATAAAACTGAGATAAGTGAACGCATTTTTGTTGGGTTTTTTAATTTCTTAACGTAGGTTCTTTGAATGCAACCAGAATTCACAAGCAGTAACGTAACACTAACAACGTTATTTTTTTGCAATTTTATTTTTGTGGTTTGAAATAATTTTGTCTGATTTATTGGTTCACTACAACAAGCACCAATTTAATTTTTTTCCGAAAAATGTTTTATTTTTAAACACTCTGGGGAATACTACGTTAATTCTTTTTTCAAAATGGAATTTTAATTTTTCATTCTTTGCGAAATTTAGGATTTTTTTATACGTCTTGTTCCGCCAGTAATTTGTTGTTACCTCCCTTGTATTTCCTTGGTGGGAGGTTTGTGATTTTTTTTTTTTTGCAAAATGTCTGAACCAATGTCAATGTTAAACTGAATTAAATTTTTAGAACTTCACTGGCATTTATAAGGCCTTCATTGTTGTCCATCCACACACCCCCTTCCCTGCTCCGGTTATTTGTTCTGTTCAGTTCGGTTTTTTGTTTCTTTACATACGGCCGTTGATCGAATGCGGCCAATAAAACTGACCAATCTAGCCCGCCCCCTCTCCTGGCCAAGTAATTTTCTACTTGTCTAGAATAAAACGTTCTTTATTTTTTTTGGCTAAAACTAGCAAGCAGCAGCAACAACAACAACAGTACAAAATAATAATAAGCAACGACGTAGTCGTCGGCATCACCACTGCCAGCCACCAAGCAGCAGCGGCAGCTATGACGACAACGCATCATCCATCTCGTATGCGTCGTTAACATACTGGATTGGCAAAACTTCCACCAATTCATTTTGGACAGTTCTCTCCAATCTTGAAATCGCCAATATTTTATATTCATATTTTTTGTTGCTTTTCTTTTTTTCGTTTTTGCTTAAATTAATTATTATGACTTTTTTATTATTCCAAGCCCTTATTTTGTCTAGCCGAAGTTGGTATTGTTCGTTTTGCAAGGTGTTGGTAACACAAAATAAATGTCTAACTTCTGATCTTGAAGACGAAGTTGAAAGATTTTTTTATTTAGGTACTAGAGTAGGCGAGTTCCTAAACAAATTAATTCATAGGATCTGTTCCGATAAAGGGACGATATTCCCATAATATTTTCATTAGTTCTTCTTCATTTTTCAGACGCTTCCACATTGTTAAAAATATTTTATGGAAATAAAGTAGATAAATAATAAAAACAATATTTTGTGTTTATCGTCCAGCAGTTGAATTCTGTGTAGAGTTGTGCCGTTCCGAACGAACAAGTTCAAAGGAACTATGTCCGGATCCGAGTTGTGTTCGACAGTTTTGACCGAATGAACTATCGTATACCACTGAAAGAGTGAATTAAATGAACTAAAGGAACGACCTAGTTCCTTTAATTCGGAGCGAACCGAAAAATATCGGACCGCTCATGAACTAGATTGTCCAACTCTAATTCTGTGGCATCTGAATATTCTTAACTACTTAACAAATTAATTAAAACCAACATTTTTTTCATGTTTGCTCAATTTATTTAATTTTTCTTTCCATAAAATTCAAAATTCGAAGCCTAGCGTCTAGCGGCCATATTCCGACTTTATATAGACTATAATAAAATAAGTCAGCTCCTAAACCTTCATAGACTAGATCTCCCATAGTCCATGAAGGTTTCGGAGCTTACGGTTTCAGTATGCAAGATTAAATTATATGAGACGAACATTGTTATTTCATACAAAAACATATATCTACTCTAGTTGTTCAATGGTTCTACGTCAATTCTTCTAGAACAAATTTTACCAATCAATTTGGCAGTTTTTTTTTAGTTCCGAAGCTCAGGAAATTTTTTAAATATTATCTGTATCGGCCAACCTTTAGAAAGTTGGTATAGTTATCACTTCCTCATTATCTTGTGGCAATGTTTCCTTTATAAAACGAAGTATGTGGGCCCAATTCAATGTTGTATGTTGAATGAACCATCAATTCCACATTTGGCCGATTCACGTTTATGCCGATATGTGATACATTCCATGGTGTATAATCTTCGTCTCTCCTATTCCACCTCACTCTTCCGGTCGGTAGGGAGAATATGAGAATTGGTTAAAAATCGAATCAAATTACATCGCGTTTCAGATAATTAAACCATGTAACCATACATGGTTTGTGCCTATGCTACATACAGCACCGCCATCAGTTGGTAATTATCTGAAACTCGATGTAATTTGATCCGATTTGTAACCAACTCTCATAATCTCCCTATTCAGGTGCAAACAATAAAGTTGGACAATTTCGTCACTGAAACGATTCCATATTTTTCAGTTTGCACTACAAAAGGAACTTGGACATTAATTAAGTTTATTTTAGTTCAATAGTTCTTTGGTACACGTCAGTTAATTTGGAGAATGAGCATTTTTGCTCATTCTTTAAATGAATTAAAGCAAAAATTAACGATCACAAATACCGATCGTTCCTTTTGCGAAATAGTTAATTTGAACTAGTTTGTTCCGGAACAACCCAAATTTAGCAAATAAAATTGTGATATAAAAATTGTGGCTAAAAATGACAGGCTTTCGTACAAATCAATCGAAAAATTATCTTAGGAAAATGTAGAAAATGTCAAGTCACTATGTGTTGTGTTGTTACACATGACCGTACGTCAAATTGTACTGAGTACATGTATGCTAAATAATTGCAAAATGTCAGATGGAATCATTCAAACCTTAGCCTCGGTAGTTCGGGTCGTTATGGATCCAAAGGATACCATGTAGTACCTCACTTTGGCCCACAAAACAATTCAAGGTATGTATATTTTCCTATATGTTGTATGGGTAGTAAGATTCTATATAACCTCCCTGCCAATAATTGATCTCTCAGATTTTTTGTATAGTCTGCCCACTCTAGGCTTTATGATGTCACATTTCCAACACTGTTTTGGTATAACCCATATATAGCATTACCTGTGGGCTTTTAGCTATATATCTATACTACGAATTTTCATAGAACAACATATCGTTGTACATATAGCGATCTACAAATTCGCCATTAGCCAACATTATTTCGAACAATGCGTCCGTCGCCACTCTATCTACGTTAAAAATTGTAGAACATTTTGTTTGGTACGAGTGAGTATACGCAAAAAAAGTTAATAACAGACAACTGAGAAATACCTGTCTGCGATTCGTTGGTGTAGTCAAAAATAACGAATAATAATAACAATAACAACAAACGAAATCTTTGTTCGATCTTTCATCCATTAGCTTGGCTTTTATGTTTGTAGGTATGGGTGTATGGGGATTTGTTGTTCTTGTTATTATTGTTATAGGCGATAAAAATGTTTATAGCAGCAACTATACATACGAAGATATGCATATGGATGATTGGATCGATGGATGGTCGGATATATCGATGTATGGATGGGTGGTTGGTTGCTTTGTCCATTCGTATAAATGTTATTCTAGACGTTTACCGGAGAATACCTTTGAGACCAACGTCATCATTTGGTCAAAAAAATCAGAATTCATGATCATGATTATCCCCAACATAATGATCATGATTATCATAATGATATTAATGAACACTTTCATACATACAAATTAGCAAAAAAAGAAAAGAAAAAAACGTGAAATGAGTTTTATAAACAGGTCCACGAATGTGAAATTTGAAATATCAACAAACTGTTAACGTCTAGCAATTATTGACTACCAGCAACACTATCTCTAGGCTGGTAGGTATCATAGAAATTCATTAGGGTTCAAAGGTTTACCAATCGTATATCATATCGGAAATTAGTGTGGTTTTGTTTGGTTGGGGATTCTTTGAATCACATACTGGAAATATTTTTTTGAATGCTATTAAAATGTTGTCGCTTGAGGTATTCAACAGAGGCACATACTTATATTAATCCTAGTTAAAGGTATTGGTGATCAATGCTTTTCGTAACATTTTCTAACCATAATGTCGGTTTCCCAACCTACCGACTAAGGCATCAATAAAAATATCAAGTCTGACACATGAAAGACCCTATTAGGATTAAATCCTTATAATTTTCAGTTAAATCAAACCTGTGAAGTGAAAGAAATATCGGATTTTTACCAACCGTACATAAACTTGTAGGTTCAATTTTTCTTGGCAAATCATTCAAAATAGTAACATTGACGCCTTGTCCCCAGAATTTCAGTTCATCCAGACGTTCCACTTCGTAAACTTTCCGAGGATGGAGACTATGTGTCGTGTAACCCGGCGCCATTTGGTATTTCCATTGGAATGTTTTGCATTTTTTAACATAAACTTACTCATTACGGTTTTGCGTACGATCATCTGCATCGATGAAGACCCATTCTATAGCACTAATGAATTCACCCGGCCACGATTGCTCGCTCAAAGACAAAGGTCGATGACAAAAAAATTATTAAAAATTTTAAACGAGATAAAAAGTATTTTTAAAAAAGCAAAACCTACGAGAGTCGAGAAAAAAATATGTTTAAAAAATCCACGCCTATGACAGTCGAGAATTTTTTTTAAAGCCACGCCTATGAGAGTAAAGAAAGCAATAATGTTAAAAAATCCACGACTATAAAAGTGGAGAAAAAATATTTTAAAAAATCCACCTCTATAAAAGTCGAGAAAAAATATTTTTAAAAACCCCTCGCCTATGACAGTGGAGAAAAACATACTTAAAACCGGTAAGGAAAGTGGTAAAGTCGGACGGGGCCGACTATATGATACACTTCACCACTTTGAGCATATTCAACAGATGAATCCTAAATGGCCAGTAAAATGAAATTGGAACCATAAACAGGTCATTCTGCAACCGATACTAAATTGTTCATTTGGTCAGATATAGAAGCTATATCTAAATCTGGACCGATTTCAGGAAACTTAACACACATCTAGACCTAATTCATTACGCTGTGCCAAATTTAGTGCAAACCGAAAGATATTAAGGGACTTTGGTGCACCATTTACATTAAATCGGACGAAAATATATATGAGATCTATATCTAAATCTGAACCGATTTTCAGTAAACTTAACACACATCATTCTAGAGATAATTCATTGCGCTGCGCCAAATTTCGTGCAAATCGAATGATATATAGGGACTTTGGTGCACCATTTACATTAAATCGGACGAAAATATATATGGGAGCTATATATGAATCTGAACCGATTTTCAGGAAACTTAACACACATCATTCTAGACCTAATTTGTTACGCTGTGCCAAAATTCGTGCTTTTGCCTGTTACAAACATATGCACAAAGACATATGAAGGGTATAAAAAGAATTTGGTTCAAGAACCTCAAAATACCGAAAATTGGGGGGTACCCTTATATGGGGGCTACCAGAAAAAATTGACCAATATTTATAATTTATAATAAGATAGCATAACTGTCAATTCGGTCGACAAATACGATCAGAACCCCCAAAATGCCAAAAATTTGGGGGGACCGTTATATGGGGACTACCAGAAAAACTGGACCTATATTTATATTTTTTAGTGGAGTAATTTGGTACCCAATAAGAACCCAATGTACGAAATTTCAGAGAATTCAGTTATAAAACGAGCCCAAGAACCCGAAAATACCGAAAATTGGGGGAACCCTTATATGAGGGCTTTCCGAAGAAATGGACCTTTATTTATAATTTTTGGTATAAATTTTGGTAAGAACACAAAGTACCAAATTTCAGCGAATTCGGTCGAAAAATGCGATCAAAACCCCCAAAATACCGAAAATTGGGGGTAATCTTATATGGGGGATATCCGAAAAATGGACCTTTATTTATAATTTTTGGTAGGAAGATTTGCTACCTAATAAGAACACAAAGTACCAAATTTCAGCGAATACAGTTAAACAACGCGCTCAAGAACCTCAAAATGCCGAAAATTTGGGGGTACTCTTATATGGGAGTTATGCCTAAACGTGGACCGATTTTCTCCAATTTCAATAGGGTTCGTCCTTGGGCCAATTAAGTGACCTGTGCCAAATTTCATCCAAATCGGATCATAAATGCGACTTGTACTTTGTTAACAAAAATACATGGACGGACAGACGGACATGCATAAATCGACACAGAAAGTGATTCTATGCATATTCTCAAAAGGAACCATGGGTCTATCTCGATTATTTTTGCCTGTTACAAACATATGCACAAAGAGACATAATACCCTGTACCACAGTGTGGTGAAGGGTATACAAATCAGCGGGTCATGTCGATAACAAACAATTGATCACATCAAATATACCACTTGATAAATCACCTCTAAGTAGGGTACCAAGAATTTGCTAAATAAATAGAAAAAATTAACTCTAAAAAATCTAATATTGACACTTGTCTGCTATTGTTTACCCGCCATAACCACCGAGAAATACCAAAAACACTGACTCACGTTTTGTACCGAAAAATAAATAAAAAACAAAATAAATGCCTGAGCAAAGGGCAGTCAATTAAGATTTCAATAATTATCGTTACATGACAACTTCATTTTTATTTTGCGAAAGTGAAATTTCTATGAAAGGGAGATCGAGAGCGAGATGAGGGAAAAACAAAGCTGCTTAATGACCAAATCGAGTTGTCTAAAGGCACGTGTTTATCGTATGTCAAGAATAGCGAAGTTTCAGGTTTTAGTTTTCTTCAATCATCTGAATTAGAATTAAATCCAACCGGTTTCGTGATTTTCAATCCAGACGAAATAATTAGTATAAAAAAATCCCCTATTAATATTAAATTTATGAGGAATATCGATTAATAATATTTTTTTTTTGGTTACTTGATTTCAAATAAGGAAATATTTTATTAACTGTCATTTGTTTTTTTGCTGAACGATAATTATAATTATGTCTGTGTTTTTATAACTGACACCTTATAAGTATCTATAATTAACGGGAATGATATTTTATTTGGCATAGAGTTTCAAAATAATTGTTAAGAACTCTCAAAACCAGACATTGCCAGAATACACAAAGTCTGTCTACATGTGGAGCTCGTTTTGGCTGCTGCTGAACCATTTCAAGTGCCATTCTTCCGGTTCAACGTCACTTTAAGCCACTAGGAACTCAAGAATCAGTTCGGTTGGCAATAACAATAAATTAACTAACCATCAATTGATTTTTGTCAATTTGGTTTGTTTTTGTTTCTATTTCCAAATGCTATTTTCGAAGCCATACAAACAAATTGTTGATTTTTTTTTGCAAAAAATAAAAAAGCAGAGTAAATATTACCATCATTATTTTTATTGGCAATCAAGCGCACACAGCCAAACAGCTGTTGAGTCATTAATAATCACCTGAAATGTGTTTTCTTAACAAATTCACAACAACAATTCACAAAATTAAAAAAAAATAGATGCAAAAATTAAAAGCCTTGCCGAATATTAAACACCTTAAAGACAGCACATAGAATGAAGAAATAAATTAATTCAGCATCAAAGCAAGAAACCATTAATTATAGCCGGTTTTATGACGATTTTCTTGTTGTCGTTGTTTTTGTTGCATTAAATTTATAACCAAATTTTATTGTTTATGACCTACACCAACCACTATGCAGTTAAATCGCATCACGAAAAAAAGAAGAAATAAAATTAACACCACTTCATCCATCCATTGACGTAGTGTTGAATACATAGTTTTATTTCATTTTATGAATATAAACAGAATTAAATAAAAAATATATTTTTATTAAGGAAATTTTTCCATCGCGTATGTTCCATATTTTCGTAAAGTAGGTTTGCGCCGAATATAGGCTATTTTGTTGCCTATTAAAATAATGATTCAAACAATTAGAAATATGCCTGTTTTATAAGGATCGGCACATAAGTTTACTCCGAAAGGCATGGCCGGGGATGTTGTCACTGCAGGAAAGGAGAGAAATATATGGGAGATATAGTCTGGATCTAAATACAAAATTTTACTAAAATATACAAATTCAGCGTGGCTTGATGAAAATCCAAATATTTATTATTAAAACAGTTTTATTGTTTTTCACAGAATTCTCCATATATGTACCAATTGAGATCCTAAGCAAATCAAAAAATTCTTTATTGAACTTCTCAACACCATCTTTTGGCTACGAAACTCGTTGTCAATGCATTGTGTCCTTGATGTTTGGGAATTAAAATTGTTGAATATTGTGAATTGATTATATTGGCAACACATATGTTTATTAGAGATTCCTACATTATGCAGATACGATTAGCAATTAAAGGTTACTTTTTTGTATTTATTGTTGTCCTCGGAATGATGTAGAGTTTACTCCGAAGGTTTTTTGGCCGCTATATCGCCATGAACATAATGGCTGCTTTAGATTATTGGAAATAAATGTATGTAATCGCAAAAAAGTTAGAAGATTCTAGAATTAGCTAGGAATGTAAGTTGATATAAACTAGTTAGAATTCGCCAGTTTGTAAAGTATCGCCGCCACTGTTAATACGTAAGTTTGCCAACGCCCTGTATAGTCTGTGTTTTATTTATTCGTCGATGCAGAAATTATTATTCCAACAAAAATAAATCATTGAGTACCAAGTAGGGATATGTAGTTCGATTTTCGACTAATCGACCTTTTGTATTGAAAAATCTAATAGTCGAAGTCGACCTTTGATCATTAAGGAAATCGACCTTATTTGTTTTATTATCACAAAGCCCAAATTGTCCAAAAATTACACATTCCAGAACTTTATTTTATCTGTTGACAACAATTCATATAAAAAATCAAATTTTTAGTCGATTTTAAACTTGTTTTAAAAGGGACAACATCGAAAGATCGAAAAGTCTATTTTTTAGTCAAAGACAAAAATCTAAAGGTCTGAGAATCTACTTTTTGGTTAGAGGCAAAAATCGAAAAGTTTAAAAGCCGACTTTTGCGCTCGATTAGTATTCTTAGTGCCAAGCCGGCTCATGTCCCAGCAATTTACGGTCTACCAAAAAGAGCCTGCTTTGAACCGCTTTGCGTGAGCTCATATTGCCATGTTGCACAATAATTCGTCTTCTTTTGTTCGTTTTTCAATTTTCTCCAAAGATTTTTGGCCAACAAATTGGAATGTACCGTTCAGAATTGATCGTTCTACGTAGCTCAGGTGGAAAAATTTGAGTCAAAGTGTTTTTTACGACAATTTTTTTTTTTTTTTTTTTTGAATTTTACTCTTCTTCGAAGGCACACACGATCGATTGCTGTTTTGTTTCGGATTCGTACACACATAGATCTATGATTTCACGGTCTACCAAAAAGAGGCTGCTTTGAACCGCTTTGTGTGAGCTCATATTGCCATGCTGCACAATAATTCGCCTTCTTTTGTTTGTTTTTCAATTTTCTCCAAAGACTTTTGGCCCACAAATTGGAATTGAGACACACACGAACGACTGTTGTTTGGTTTCGGATTCGTACTCACATATTTCTATGATTCGTCAACTTCGTCGTCATTTGAAGCATCCCTATCGCCTCGATCATTGTATGTTCACGTTCAATGCACGGTGGTAGAGTAGGATAATTCCGCATCGAACTAGTTCATGGGAACTATTCCGATAAAGGAACGATAGAAACTAGGTTCAGTTCTTTAGTTCCTATAGTTCTTTTTTGTGATCTCGTTTCAAAAATTTCTGATTTCAAAAATTACTTTGTGCTAATCGCCTTGCAGTTTGATTCTGTAGCTTCTCTGAAAATTTTTCTAAATAGAAATTAATTAAAATCAAATTTTTTTCCTCAATTAGTTCACTTTTTTCTTCAACTCAACACGCAAATTTTCGGAAAAAAAAACAAAAAGAACTATGTAAAGAGAAGAGATGTCTTTGTTTTTGTATATGAAACTTGGGAACTATATAAAGGAACTAGTTCCTTTTTAACAAAGAAAGGGGAAAGATCAATCCGCTATGTGAACTAGATTGCCCTACTTTATTCAGTGACACATGGATTTTTCAAGCCAACGAAGCAACACAACACATGACCGTACGCCAAACCGCAATGGGTTGGTTTTTGCTAAAAGAAATCCAAATTTTCGAATGGAAATGCAAAATCAGGCATCAGGTAACCATCACCTGTCAGGTTTAAATAATCAAATATTGAATGTGAGCGAATTTTTTAAGATTCAAAAATGTAATTCTCCTCTCAGAGACTCGACGGAACGCTCTAAAAAAAATTCTATCCTCATAACAAAAAATTCAAAAAGTTTTTATTAAGCATTTTATATATTAATCGCAAAAGAATTTATAATATTTTTTTCGAAAAAAATGTTGTGAATAAAGCATTTATTGTGTTTATTAAGATAAAAATAATACGTGATACATAGGAGTAATTAAATTAAATTATCTTTTAAAAACATCATATAACATAAAACACCATACCACATGCCATATGAATTTACTTAAAGCGTATAAGTAGGGTGAACACCGAGTAGGCATACTTCATTAGCTGTAATGAAACAGAAATAAATATACAAATAAGATGAAAGTGCTAAAACAATCTTCAAATAAAGACCGTACATACTGATTCATATTTTCTTTATATGCAATTTTGTTATTCAAAATTATTAAATAGATATGCAATTACAATACAATACTTGTGGGGAAAACATTAAGTACTGCCAATAAACCTTTAATTATTCAAGTTATACTATTTGCAATTAACTGAATTTTAAAACATATAATTGTATTAAAAAAAAAACATTTTTATGAATGTCATTTAACTACCACTAAGATTTTTTTCATTCAACTCATTTATATGAGTTCAAAACTCCCATTCATTCCTCACTCACAATACCTACCACAACAAATGTTGGCAAATCGACGGGAATATATGAACCCGCCAATATGGTCGATGTCCTCTGTGTACGCATTAAGGTGATAATAAGATTTCGTTTAAATTCCGGTGCTTGAGCTAACCAACCGCACGAATAGAAGGCATACGTCAAATTTGAACTCTGCAAACTCATCATGTGGCCGAAGTAGCAAATTACAAATGCCTCCAGCGTCACAGCAACAAAAAAGATGATTGCCATTAATTGGGCCTCATAATTGGCGGCATCCATCACGTACATAAAATGTAAACCCACTGTGCATTGAACCAATGCCGAGCAGGCAAATTGAGCCAAGCACGCCTTGGATATAATACGTTGGATAATCGAGTGAAGTCTGTGAAGGGAAGAGAGAATTTTTAGAAAAAAATATTAAAAAAATGTTTTCTTTTAGAAAAAATTGTCGTCAGAGCCTGAGGACTTTTTATATATAGGAAAAAAATTTCGTCAGGACCTGAGGACTTTCGACAGAACAAAATTGTCGTCAGGACCTGAGGACTTTTTTCTATGGAAAAAGATTGTCGTCGGGGGCTGAGAACTTTTTTTATAGAAAAAAATTGTCGTCAAGACCTGAGGATTTGTTTCTATAGAAAAAAATTGTCGTCAGGAATTGATAACTTTTTCTATAAAAAAAATTGACGTCAAGGCCTGAGGAAATTTTTTTTGGAGAAAAGAAAAAGTCGTCAGGACCTGTGTCGTTAGGGCCTGGGGATTTGTTATAGAAACAATTTTTCGTATTGACTTAAAGTATTCTTTTCTTTTGGAAAAAAATCACGGCCTGGCGATTTTTCCATAGATGCCCTGAGGACTTTTTCCTATACATCAAGGAGATTTTTTATACAAATCTAATCAAACATATATATTTACTTCAAAATATTCAAATAATCCTTAATGCATTCATTAAATTCCTTCAAACATTTCCTTTGCTTCTCTCCGGACAATGTGAGTACTTCCTGCATATCATCCTCCACTGAGTGACCCACTGCTTTCACACGTATTTCCAATGCTCGCATGTGAGCCGACAAAATCACCAAATATGCTGGTGGATAAGAATCGTTGGCAACATTCTGCAGGGCCTGTACAGCCAACGCAAAAAATTGATAGACAATAACCCCAACATAGGTCCACAAATTCTCTTCCCAATTTACACCAAACCAAGCGGGAAACAGTAATGAACGATTTTCGGCCAAGACGACTTTTACGACACTCAGTGTGGTGCCAAACGAATAGAGACGGAAAAATATTAAAAATGAAGATTGGGCCATGGAGATGGCCGATTTTAAAACAATGAATTCTTCATTGCTCTGCACCCGGCGATCCAATTTACGTAGAATACTTTTGATGCGATCCAATTGATGACGAACAAAATAGACGTTGACGAATTTCAAATTTGACTGACAATCACTGATGGTAATGGTGAGATTTTCACACAATTCTTGTAGAGTTTGTGAAAAGAAAACTTTGATGATCAGTGTGAGGGGAAACAGTAAAGTGACCAAAATATTCAAAACAATGGCGTAGAGTTTATACAATTCGGGATTTATATCCTTGAGAGGTTTAATGCCCGTCCAACGCCATATTTTCCAATGATAACGAAAGGCTACGTTGGTATCGAGATTGAAGTAAATGTTGTCATTGTTGTTGTTACTCTTGGCAATAGAGTTGGCCATCATTGCTTGCCGGTCGTAGGTCTTGTTTGGGAAACTTTGTGTTGGCCAATGAACGTAAAATGTTGTTCAGTAAAAATATGTCCCATCGCTTGTTTCT
The DNA here is from genome assembly GCF_032173495.1 of Musca vetustissima. Classification (NCBI taxonomy): domain Eukaryota; kingdom Metazoa; phylum Arthropoda; class Insecta; order Diptera; family Muscidae; genus Musca; species Musca vetustissima. Next base: position 176,662 of record NW_026880519.1, read on the forward strand.
TGGAAATAATTATGACAATTCGTATTTGCAAATTACAAAATAGAAACTTTTAATTTGTTTCCATTCTGTTTGCAAATATTTGTGTAATAACATTCCAAAACTTTCAATTGCTGTAATTGCCAATATTATTATAAAAACAATAAACACTTTAGAAACTCAAATTAAGTTGGTCAGTTATTTGAATATATTTATGTGGAATTGTATGTAACTCTTACAATAAACATATTTACCATTAGAAAGTTAAATGGGTATCAATATCAAGTCGTTCAAAATACCTAAAATTGGCTGGGAACCTTATATGAGGTCCATGTGGGTGCTGTGTGTCTATTTTAAAACGAATTTCTTCGAAATGCTTTATACCCACCAATAACATGGGGACCCAAAGAATGGGAAAATTTATTCTAGTGGTCCTGATATTCAAATCATTTCCTTTATGCTGATAAAGTGTTAAAAAAATACGTGAGTTCCCACACGTCGTAATTTTGCGATTAGAACACGTTTTAGTGTTGTTATCGATTTTCTCACAATACCTGTTTTAATATTTTCATTTGTTTTGTGTTCCTTCTAAGTTCAATGTCTTGTGTTTTTTTTTTTCTTTTTTGGAAACAATAGGAAAATATTCAAAGAATTCAGATGACAAATTTCTAAATGCTAATAATGAGACGGACGGCGCCATGCCAATAATTTAATTTATTTTGTAAACTAATTATCATAAATAATAATGTGTATTAGAGTGGGTAAACAAAATTTGAAATAATTTTACACTAAAATAATAAAAAGCAGTGAGCGGAGTAGTATATTCGGAAAGGCCGATCATATGATACAACTACCACAGAAGTCTAAGATTCTGCGGATCTATACTCCGGCATTATTTCGCGATATTTGCATTCTAACTAAGCGACCGATTGTGCGTCAAGAGCTCATCTTTCTAACCTTGCATATTTTTCAAATTTGTTTTCCCGAGGCGAATATTTACGCCATAAAATACAAATTTGTTCACTTTAGGTTTTGGTTGATTTGACCCTCGGAATATTGACCGGCCATCAACTAAACATCCGTTCTAAGTATTTGGTCAGATCACCTTCACCATGTGAAATATGTGATGTTCTGAAAATCTCACAAAAATAACGTTGTTGGTCCATTTCATCCCCAAAAATTAACGGATCATTTCCAAAAACAAAAGAGGTCTATTGTGACAATTGGTCCATAACTGTGGCTGTATCGTATTTATAAATTATAATGGACAGACGGACGGACGGTCGGACGGACACACATGTCTAGATCGACTCAGCTAGTCGACATATGACGGTCGGTATACTTAAAGATGGGTCTAGGACCAATATTTCACGGCGTTACAAGAAAGAGATATTTAGTTTTTCTTAATATTATGTCATGTTAGTTATTTTTAATATTGTATTTAATTTGTCTTTACTTAAAATTTATTTTTAATAAATTACAACAAAATTAATTCTCTATTACCCACTTCAATGTACCGACAATAACATTCTGAAGTATTGTTTTCATACGTTTCTCTACTCTGTTGGTTGGTATGGCGTCCAGCATTCTCCTTTATAATTTAGTGTAATTGATAATTTCATCAGAAAAACTAGTTTTGTATTACAGAAATGTTTAAGCTTTTTTTAATATTATGTCATCTAAATTATTTTTATTAAATATAAAATTTTGTTTAATTTTCTTTTTTTTCTTGAATTACAACTACATTGATTCTCTTTGACCCACTTCAATGTACCGACAATAACATTCAGAAGTATTGTTTTCATACATTTCTCTACTCTTTGTTGGTGTGGCGCCCAACCAACAATCACCTTTGTCTTATGAACTTTCCATTACGTCAGATATTATTTTTTGACTTCATAGTTTAAGAAACAATCAATTTTCTTAACGAAATAAAATCAAATTGAGTATCTTTAGGCTACTTAATTTCAAGACAGGTTCACATTTTTTCTCAACGAACAGGTTTTTGTTTTGGGGGGTTTGGTTGCTTCGTGCAGCATTGTAAATCGTCATGTTAAGACGATAAAATAAATTAACTATACAAATAATGCTATTAAAACTATTTTGATGAACATGTTGTGGCTGTAGTTGAGTTAATATGTAACTGTTTATTTTCTTTAACTTCTTCAATGACTCAGAGTCATAAAAAAGAGTTGTAGTATGAAATAATAGTCATGTTTTTTTTTTGTTATTACTATTATAAAAAACAAATTGATGCAGTGCCATATTGGTTCGAATGAGCATCGGAACAATTAAAAATGTCTCAGTTGGCTTCTGGAGATCTTCTGAATTGCATACAGGTTTTATTATTTTTATTGGGAGTTACCAAAGAGAGTGAAACAATGATTACAATCTTCGCAATTGAACTAGCTTTGGTAAAATATTACAATTTGCCAAGTTTGGATAACATTGAACATCCAATTCACTTGATATGGGATTAACAAATGTAAAAAATGTTGAGACTGTGGGGCAGGCGGTCAGACTGACGGCCGGACTGTGGTCCTGATATTCGACTTCAAAGTGTCTGAAATAGATTTGGTTCGAAGAAACATTTGTTCTAAAACCAATATTACGAATAAAACATAAAACTTCAAATATTTCAACATAAGAAAAATGGAATTAAAAAACTACAGTCATAAAAAAACCCAATACATGGTCATACATAAAACTTTACCGAGTACGTTTATGATACGAAATGTCAACATTTCCAATGGAAATTCAAGATGGCGCCATACAACATTTAGTGTTGCCTAGGCCAGAAATATATTATTGGTACGTAAGTCCATAAAGTCTTTAATACAACCCTACACATCTTGTTCCTAATCAAAATGCTACAAATTTAATTTCAAAATTCTGGTGTACACAATTATCTTGCGAAGATTCAAAATCAATCTCTCTCCCTCTTGTCTTAAATATTGCAAAGTATATTACCGAGATTGCTAACGATTTGTTGTCTAGTGTAGTCATAAGGAATATTTTGCTCCATCTTTAATATTTTACAACATACTTGAGAGAGAAAAATTATAGTAGTTAATGTTAGTTATGAAAGCTCCTAAAAGTATGCTATAAATTGGTTATGAGCACTTCTCTTGGAAAACAATGAGACGAAGTAACATTTTGCAAATGTCGTGTGTATTAAGGTGAACCGTAGGCAAATTAAAGCAAATGTTTAACCAAAAAAAAGTAATATAATAAAATGTACAAAGGGTTTTTATAGAGTTATTTATTTAAATTTTCATTTGTATACAATAATAGCTTATTACAAATTACACAAAAGCTTATTTTTAATAGCATAAATGAAATTTTTGTGTTGGGTTTTTTGTTTCTTATAAATATCACACAAATACCATCATACAGCTTAAAAAAGAATTTATTATCATTTTTTTTTTTTTTGAGATAAATCAAATTCATCGTAGCCAATGGTTTTGATTTACAGAAATTCGGATTTGTTTTTGTTTAAAATTCTTCTACATTGTTTCTTCTTTAGGTGGTGTCCGTATTGTGACATTTTATTAAGATTAATGAAGTGTTAATACATGTAAATGTGATTTGATTTTTAGTGAGACTATTTAATATTTTATTGTAAATATTTGTTGTAATTCTAGCTCTAATTGTGCTGTGAAAATGGGAAAATGAATAAAGAAATGCAGATATACAATTAATTACAGTGAATTTGTTGTTGTTTTGTGTTCGACTGATCTTAGAACTAATGCGACATACATATATTGTTGTTGTTCGTTTTATTTTTTTTTTAAATTAATGTTAAAGAATAAAATAAAAGTTAATTATTATATTGTTATTGTTGTTATTATTATATTTCGAAGAGAGTTAAAAGTAAATATTAAGAAATAAAGCACCAGGGTCGACATCACTTTTTATGGACAATCTCCATCGCCAGTTTTTTGGTATGCTGAAAGTACAAAAAATGTTATTATAAAATAAATTATAAAGATAATTTGTTACTCACAGGTCTTTCGCAAACAATTCTCTGTCTTGATTATGCACATATTATTAAAGGTTTTGGTATCTCCACTATCATCTGTGCCGCACACGGGCTTATAGTCCTGCAAATCACAATTGAATTCACACTCCGTATCTCCGGGTGCTGGGGCTGAGTGCACGAGAGTAATGACAAAGATGGCCACTGGAAAGTAAAAAAAAAAAACGAAAAATAAATATATTTTGAAACAAAATTTAAATTATAAAAAACATTTTTATTGACTTATAGATTTCTATAAGGTTAGACAAAAACTGCGATACTAAATCGAAAATAAGGTCGTATATTTGCCGAGGCCATTTAAGAACATAGGAATGAAAAAAACTTCAAAATAAAATAAAAGTAATCTTTGTGTAGCTCTTTCCTCGATGCCGTTTTTCTTAATCATACCGTCCTCTATTCATGTGCCTCTTCAATTTTTGGCAGAGAAATGAGATAAAGAGTTAGGTCTGACTGCACAAAAAACCAAGTCGAGAGCAGGGAATATGCCAATAATTATTATTTCACAAATCGAGGTGTTTCAGGCTAATTTTTATTGACCGCACGAACATTTAGCTATGACTATTGATGCCTCTGATATCGTCGACTTAAATGTTGATGAAACATTATGATAACGACGTATTTTTTTGAGAATTATATTATTTCAAAATCCAGATATAAATGCACTCCGCAATCTCTAAACAGCCTTTGGGATCCAACTGTAAGAATTCGAAATAATTTTTATTTTAATATTTTCTATAAGGATATCTCGTTGTGTACCCTCACTTTTTTTTGCTAATGAGGATATATATTTTGCTACGACAAATATAAGTCTTACCGAAATATTGGTTTCAGATCACAAGCTACTTTGTACCAAAATTGACAATTAGGTACCTCACCCACAAAATGGTTGAAATTTCTCTGAAAACTAAATTTATAATACCATGCAAACGGATTTTCCGATTAATTTACACCAAATCAACTGAGACCGTATAATAATGGGGTTTATTGGTCCAATCTTTGTAGTACCTCACCTACATAGGGTCAACATTTTGAGAAATTTTAAGCCCAATATCGACCGATTACAAATTTCATCCAAACAGTACAAATTGAAATATTTTTATCAACTTAGCACGAGGATGGGGCCGATCGGTCTATTTTTTCCAATACCCCTCTCACAAAGGGTCAACAATTTTAAAATATTGTTAATCTCATAATAAGTTATTTATTTTTTTTTTTTTTTGAAGATGGGGCTTATCGGTCCTCTCCTTTTAGTACCTCTCATACAAAGGGTCAACTTTTTGAAAATTGTAAGCCCAAAATCGAATGAACAGCATATCCAATTTCATCCAACCCATATATATTGAAATATTTGTATCAATTGAGTCCGAGGATGGGACCCATCGACCTTTTCTTTCTATTCCTCCCTGAAAAAGGGTCAACATTTTTAAATTTCTTTAATCTCATATGAAGTGACCGAAATTTCTGATTTCGTCGAAACGTTGCACATCGTAATATTTTTCCCAAACATAGATTAATTCCGAAAATGGCACCGATAGTTTACTCTTTCTAGTAGCTCTTATATGAAGCGTACGGAATTTCCGATTTTATCCAAACTTCACATTTACTTTTTTACTAATTAAGTCCGAAGATAACACCCATAGTGTCAAAATTTTGAAATTTTGTAATCTAAACATTTAAAACTAATCGATCCACATTTTGAAAATTCGAACCTTGATCAAATCAGACAACGAGATCGATGGATTCCCTCCTTCTAGAAAATTTGTAAATTTCATATGAAGAGTATCGATTTTTATTCATTAATTTCGTATCGTAATATTTTCTACAATCGTTAATCGTTTATTTTGAACGTGAATTAAGTCCATTTTTTCTAATATTGAGGCATTTGAAGGTTTGGGTTTGATTTGTTTCAAAAATATAGTTAAGTGGTATAAAATATGTTTTGAAAGCCATGATTTGTATCAGAACCTAAAATGGACTTAAACCACTTTCAAAATATGCAACTCAAATATACATTATGTTCGAAGATGGAGTTCTGCAGCGTAACTTCTCCTAGTACAATCCCACAGATTGCCAACTATTTGTCACAATTTTTAAAAATTATATATTTCATTAAATATTCCTCCACCCTAAAACTAGACAGCGATTGATTCCATTGCCCTGCGCAAACTAATATAGCTTAAATGTGTCAGTTCGGATAAGATAAGTGGAATCAGAATATAACATAGCTACCACTAAAGTAGTCTTCTCCTATTGCAAAAACTTTTATTGTTTACTTAAAACATTTAAGAACATTTTTTTGGCTATTATTCTGTATTCGTCAACGGCGGGAGGAATGCATTTCTTAAAGATATTTATGAAATAAAAAATGCGATTATGGTTATAAAATCGGCAAAACAAATCATAAAATTAAAGACAAACATATATAAAAAGCAATGCTATTTTCTTAGGAATAAAATAATGAATGATTAGATATTTATTATGGCAAAGGTTAGTTGAATGATTTTTTTAGTAAAAAATATAACCTTGCTCATTAAACTAAAAATGCATTATATATATTCGAATTTAAAGCAGACAAAATACGATCCTCTTCCTTCAAACAAAAAAAAAAGAAAAGAAAAAAATCAGTGCACATATGATCTCTCATATATGTATATAGTTTATAAATATACATTGCCAAAAATCGTCTCAAGGTTACAAATCATATTGGAAAATTTCCATTGCCTTTGAAACTATGCAAATTCTAGAGTTCATTGTCCGACCTCTATTTGAGACATAGAGAAAGAGAGGCAAAGTGAAACAAAAAATTAACACACAAAATAATATTTCAACAAATGCGAACTCTGTACGAATACAAGTAAATCTATGTACATACAAACGAATTTACGCAGATTGTTTCTAATCACAAAAATTGAGGCAGTGAAATGGAATGAAATCATCATCAATGAATAATAATTTCCTGATAACACAGTTTTCAAATGAAAGCAAAACGAAGAGAGAGAAAAAACACGAATCTTATATAAATGTCTGTCGTCAGAGGCGAGGAACAAAATTCACAAAAAATTGCGGTATTCAAATTGAATTATGCATTGTGCGATAAACGCTTTAATTTGTTATTGAAAACAAATAAACAAAATAAAATAAAAACACACCCATTATTAATACATATATCAAAGTGGTGAATGATTGAAGCAGTTCATAGAAATAAACATTTAAATATTTTATGGGATTTTTATGATTATTAAGTAATTGTGCGCGAACACACACACACACACACATTAATATATAAGTACGTATGCACTGCCACAGAATCCTATTTGCAATGTACTCGGCTCATTCCGATGAATTGTTGTGATTTTAAAAATTCATTAAAAAATAAATAAAAACGCATAAGAATGTAAATGACGCATCTCATTTACGACTGGGAATTTACAAACAGCCCAGACCTAGTGGCGACAGCAAAGTCGGTCCGGTCTCATGATGTATTCCATCATCATCAGCATCATTGGTCTCGGCTGCATTCAAAACCAATTTATAGTTGTTGTTGACATTTAATGGTAATATTTATCGCGTTATCCACTTTTCACAATTTGTATTCCCTCTAGGCGATAATTACAATGTTTTCTGTGGTATCATTGATATGGAATATAAAATGGATAGTTATAGATGTTGGTGTATGATGACTAATTTGTAAATGATCTGATTTGTGTAATGGTATTAGTTATTAGAAGCAAATGAGGATACTTATATCAATCGATATTTTCGTGTTATAATAAAAATCTAGTACATATTTTACATCATTTACGAATTTAAATTTGCAAAGAAATATAACCAACATTTGCCGGAACTATTTGAAGATCTTAGATCGGATCCAAAACAATACAATGGGCAAAGTCATGCGGAACAGAATGATCATTTGCATTTCCTTAACCCTTTCAGTGTCAAAAAAAATTGTTGACGGAATAAAAATCTAAAATTTTGTATTTAAAATCATATAAAGGCATAGAATTTAGGAAAAATAGCAATTTTCATTTTAACCCTTGGACTGTTTTGTCTGTTTTTCAGCAAAAACAAAAACATCAATAGTAACGGTACATAGGATAACCGAAAAATTACTTTCAAATGTCGAATATATTCGACAAAAACACTGAAAGGGTTAATCTAGATAAGGCCAGCGATTTCTTGTTCACAATGTTAAATTTAATTTTAAAATTTATATATCTTATAAAAAATTACTTCTTTGAAAAAAAAAATAGTTTTTGTATGAAGTTTATAGAACAAGTAAATCAATTAAAAATAAATAATTTTTAGAAATTCACTGAGACTGTTTTCTAGTAGTGGTGTTAATATTGTAAGGAAAGTGAATCTTTGAAATATGTATATGTATTTTGAATGATATTTTCAATATACATACACATTTTTTCCTAATAATACAATTTATAAATTTCTAAACATTATTATAAATTTCCCAATCACATATATAGTATGGCATGGACGTACGTACGCCCGGGAGGCACATGAGGGTAGTCAAATATTCCAATCGGTTCAAAATTATAATAATTTAAAAATTCCGAAATTCGTGTAAAGTATTGTATACTAATAAAAAATTGAATCATGGACTATTTTCAGTCTTCTTGAATTGAAGGTATATAGGTATAATATTTTTGGCAAATTTGGGTTGGTTGGTATTTTTTCATCGAAATCAAATAAAAAGCATGGCGAACCTTAAAGCTTCTACTTTGAGTTCATCCCTGGTAAAGTGTTCTTATTCGTAACTTAAGAAATGAAATTATCCATTTTTTAATGTAATAAGTTTTCAATTATTGAGAAGAAAAAATTTCCGAACCTAACCATTAAATATGTATATATATGTTGGATCGGATTTGCTGTAGCTTCAATTTGATCGTTAACATCACCTCTGCGTGACGACGATATTCTGAACTATCGGAATTAAAATTACAAATTCACTAATATTTCTTTGTTCAAAAATATTTCCCCAGCCGAAAATCGTTTCGGAACGTGAAGGTGGTTATTCGAAACTAACACAAATTTTTTAAATATTATTGAACTAATTCAAATTCTATATCTATATATCAATGTAATCAGATAGAGACTTCATATTTTTGACATACATGATTGGGATAATACGCCATACAACGTTTGTTCCACTTTCGGTATTTAGAAAATAAACGGGCTGTAATTGATCCGTTTATTCTGAAAGTGGTTTAAGTCCATTTTATATTGAGATATTTAAAGTTTTGGGTTTTATTTGTTTCAAAAATATTGTTACGAGATACAAATTTAGTTCGTGGGTTTGTTCCCTTAAACATGGTAGAATATATACGTAATATGTTTTGTAAACTTTCCTAGAAAAACAAGATTTGTATCATAACTAAACATGGACTTAAACCACTTTCAACCACTTTCACTTGACTCAATTGTAGATTGTTCTGTGAGTCCCATTGTTCTGAGGTCCCATATCACGGTACCGTCCATTTTCGGAATTTTAAAATCGCATTTTCCAAGCGAACCACCTTTTATTTGGGAAGTAACAAATCTTTGTAAGTCCATATTTTGACAAGCCCATTTTAACATTGCTTTTAGCCTTGATTTGTAGTTCAGAATTCGTAGATGTTTAAAAATATGATTGCTAAAACTCTTCTTTTGCGTCAAATATTCATGGGAATTATAAGAAGCAATTTCGGGCTTCGTGGTAACATTTTTAATTTATTAACCCAGTAGGGGAGACTGAGCATATAGGCACATTCGGAAATCGAGTTTTCGATATGAAGCTTTCATTGTACATCATTAGCATCGATCCATAGGTATCGAATATCAAAATAAATAACTGTCACAAATTTGAAATCTCTAGCTAATAAACTTATTTAAATGCACGGGTTTTTGTATTTTTACAGATGTTTTTGTAACATTTCCGTTCCCTTACGTAAGTATTTCGTGTATAAAAGTGTTCAAATGTTAAGGCAGTGTTATTAAAAAGTATTTAATTACAATGTATATTCTTATTAAAATAATTAAATATATAATGTTATAATGTTTGTGATAGAAAAAATTATAAAAAATAACTATAAAAAGTACCTTGGAGGTAGATTCGACATTTTAAAGCGGGGCACATTCGGTTGGTGTTGTCTTTTAAAATAATCCTTTAATATGATTCGAAATGGCGTATATAAGACCAAACGAGCTTCTATATTCGAAAATGCGATGGAAAAAAATATTTGTGTTGGTGCGTGTGGCCTTAAGACGTCAATATCCGCCGCTAGAAAATATAACCTAAAAACTCAAACTTTGAGTTGCACATTAATACAACAGGGAACCTTTAGAGGATCTGAATTTCAACCAGACTGCTAGCGGCGGGTAGGGACACATTCAGCGAAATTGACTTTTTACAAAATTGTAAGCATTTTTGACTAATACTAATTTATTATATGTTTTCGGTACTAGTTTTTATAATTATTTATCGGACGACAATAACCAGCCATAAAGTTTTTATATCTGTTGAATAAGTACTGATATATCGAGCTCTAAAAATTGCAGAATGTGCCCCAGTCTCCCCTACGTATACTAAAGGTCTTAGTCGATATTTTAAAATTGAATATCTGCAATTTTCTTATTGCAGAGCCTATTTACAATAGTACACACCCCATATAAATGTCCCAACCGGTTGTAGTTATTCTGAATAGGCATATTGGTTACACCCTATAAGAATAAAAATAATATAGAAAAGAACTTTTCTATATTATTTTTAGGTCCTATCTTGAGTTATATTCTTCCAAGTCATGATGTGGATTGAAAGAAAATAATTTTAGTGGCGCTAAAAAAGTTTTTTAATCAGTTATATTCCTACAATTTGAATGAAAATTTGATGTTAGCAACATAAAATTGTCAAAATAAGTATGCACATGTTCCATAAAGGATTTCTTATCCAATAAAATTTATGTAAACAAAAACTACATTTTAAAATGAATGTGTTCCTTCTTGAGTGAAAATATATTTTGTTGGTGAAATCGTAAAATTATTGATTCCACCAACATTGGAAGTTATGATTCGATAAAAATCTAAATTATAGTCAAAAAGGGGCTAAAATATATCTCCTTATTCTCGAACACATTAATACTTACTTGCCAAGAATAGAGGAAACAGCTTCATTTTGTTTGCTTCTGGTGACGTTAACACAGTAATCCCAAATAAAAAAAGATAATCCAAAAGGTGGACGATTGTAGCGGTTTTTTGTTCTTTCTTCTTAATCCAAAAGGAATTTTTTTAATCCAGAGAAAAAATGGGTCAAATGTGATGATAATTAAGAGCACAGCGAACACTTCTTATATTCGACACTTAATCTGAGTTATTACTTTTTTGTTTTGTTTTTGTTTTTTTTCCGTTTTTTTTAAACACTCTTGGAGCGATTAAACCATTTATTTTTTTTTAATATTCGTATTTTTAATTAATTTGCTTTTGTTCTAAACAATTTCATTCAAAAATCACGAAAAAAATATTCAGATAGAAAACTAAATATTTTTCAAAGAGAAATAAAAGTCATCAAGTCTAGCGCGAAATCTTTCCGAGTCATAAAACATACACGAATCACAGCAAATTGCAAACTGATCGAATCGATACAAACCAAAAAGCCGACAACTGACTGACTGACTCTGGCCGTTTGTGTTGATGATGGTTGTTGGTTGGTTGGTCGATACGACCGCCCGATCGACGTTGCCTGCCGCAAGAGAAAAACGTTTTGTGTGTGTGCGCGTCTGTAGTGGTAGGGAATGGTGGCAGCCACGAAACCAACAGCCAGACCGGCTACTCAGACGATACGACGAAAGCAGCGAAATTACTTGAACTGTGTGGATTTTTTGTAGTAGTTTTCGTCCGAATGGAGGGGATAACCAACCATCAGCAAGTCCAAGTTCTTGTGGCGGACACCAAGGGCGATGGGTGGCTGGCAGATTGTGTGTAGAAAGTTCAAACGATTGATGATGCTGACCGACACGCCAACGTTTTTTTTTCTGGATAGGTAGTTGGTAATGGGAAACGTTTTGCGATTGGCATTCAAAGATACATAGGCAGTTCAGAAGATGATATCCTCAGCATCACGTAGACCACAGCAATGAAAAAATTCTTTGGGAAAAGGTTCAGTTAGAAACAACGTTGTTTGTTGGATGCTGATGTTGCCGGTGCATGAGTTTATCGATCGAGATGGTCAAGCGAATTTGACTTTTTTATTTTTATTATAGGCGGCTTTTTTTGGTTTTGCAAAATTGATAAGCAATGAGATCACCACCTTCGATCTTAGCGGGAATTTTAAGGATTTTCAAATAACTGCCTCAAAGCGGATTAAAACTCTGTTAATGAATTACGCTACGACTGGTCAATGTTTGCCGGTTTTATAGTCATCTTACCACCTACATTCGCGATTCGTTCGGCCACAAAGCCGAGATGTGTGGCATATTCGTATATGTTACGATACGATCACTACCGGCATTTTTCATGAATAATGTATGGATATTTGCCACACAAGATGTCAGAGAGTCGTTGTCATTATTGTCACGCTTTTCCACAATGGAAAGAAATGTAGAGAACAAATGGGACAAGATATGCTAATCCATTCATAATTTCCACCACCTCTATTTACATCAATATGGGAAATTTCTATCAAGGAATGGTATGCTTAGGTATGCTAGAAGCCATGAAAGAATTCTTGGAAAATTGAGTGTGGGGGATATGTATATAAAAGTGTGTCCAATATTTCAGTTAATAATATTTTATGTTAATATTTTTTCTTTAAAAGGAATGTTAGAGGTTTGCATGCTCAGAAACTACTATCTTCTGAAAGGGCATGACAAGAACTAAATATAAATATGGCATATGTTTCTTTAAGGTAGCGCTGATTTTGGTGTACGAATATTAAATTTCCACACCAAAAAACCCAATATCATTGCGTTAAACATCTGGTTTCAGGTAGAGGTTAATTGTAAAAACCGGTCGGATTTTCCGATGGGAAATTTTGTGCTGTTGTGGGTATGTTTAACACAGAAAATCCAATTAAATTGTAATCGATTTTTAATCGATTTAACCGCAAACCTATTACAAATTTCACTGAATTTTACGGATGAAATGAAAATGAGCCAATTTGACTCATACCAGAAAATGTAGTTTTTTGTGAAGAAAACTATTCCAATTCAATTTTAATGAAATATTATGTAAATACTCGTTTTCAAGGGAGAAATGTCTGTTGGCTGATAAATGCCTGTCTGACTGAATAGTGCGAACGATAACTCCCGATTTAAACCCAACTTTGCATATCGTAATATTTCTTCCAGGCATAAATCAAGCTGGAAGATGGATTAGACATCAGGCCACTCCTTCAACAGGGTCAACATTTTACTAAAAATAAATTTATAATATCTTGGGAAAGAATTATTCGTTTTGCGCCAAACTTTGCATAACCTAATATTTTTACTTAAAATTTATCGTGTTCGCAGGTGGGAATTATTGGTCCATTCCTTCTGGTACCACCCCACAAAGTGTCTTTATTTTGAAAATGTGTAAATAGTTTACAATTCGAAAGCAGTATTGGTTTCTGTAAAAAGATTATTTTTTACACAAATCTATAATCATATCCGCAGATGTAGCCTATTGTTCACTCCTTCTGGTAACTCCCCAAAGGGAACTTAAAAAATTATAAATCTGTATAGATTCTGAAAATGGGTTATATGAATCCACTTCCTTAGGTACACTTGTCTTTTTCTCAATTTTTTTCTTTATACTTTCATAGACCCAATAAATTTCAAAAATTCTATAAAAGCTAACCGCATAACTTCATGCTATTATAGAAGTCAAATTGGCTCACAACCGTAAAAGTAGGTATACAAATTCAATAATCCGAAAAAGGGGAATATACAATCATTCAATGTATATTCATATATAATGACTTTTTAAGTGGACTCATTCGGCCATATACAGAACTGCTAGATTATTTCCATAATTTTTTTTTTTTGGTTTGTTTATAAAAAAAATAATATGGTTCGAAATTTTATAAATAATACAAAACGAGCTTCTATAGACGAAAATGCGATAGAAAAAAGCTATTTGTGATGGTGTGTGTGGCCTTGAGACGTCAACGTCCGCCGCTAGAAAAATATCCTTAGAAGTCAACGATTGAGTCGCATATTAAAACAAAATGGAACGTTTAAAGAATCTGAATTCCAATTAGACTGATAGGAATGATAATTACCAGGATATGCCTATGGATGCCGAAAGTGTCCTATCAAATGCCGAAGCTACTCCGGGTCACATTCAGCGAATTTAACATTTTTGACAAAACTGTAAAAATATATTACTAATACTAATTTATCATATGTTTTTGGTACTAGTTTTTATAATTAAGAATCAGAGGACAACAATCAACCATAAAGTTTTTATATCGGTTGAATAAGTACTGAGATATAGAGCTGTTTAAAAAAGTGCCGAATGTGCCCCACTCTCCCCTTATTTGTTTTGCCCCTCTTCCATAATTTAGTTTAAATGTCCCGATAATTATCAAAAAAAAAAAAAAAATGTAATTCTGTGCTTGTGCGACCCACCTGAATTTTTCCTCCACTCAAAACACCTCTCAAGGCACCGATGACAGGAGGAGAAGGTCTTTTGTCAGGATTGAGGAGATAAAAGAAAAATCATAGTGTTGGTTTTAGTCAGACTTTAAAGGCTAATATGTGGACTATGTCAAAACATTCACTTCTGTGCCAATTGGAAAATTCCGCCAAGGGTGTTTTGGAAGCCTTTGAAATACCAATGATCATCATCAACATATTCAAGACAGGAACCTGTATTCGAAAAAAGCTAATTTAATCCTCCAAATTGATTGAGGAGGATTGAGGAGATAAAAGAAAAATCATAGTGTTGGTTTTAGTCAGACTTTAAAGGCTAATATGTGGACTATGTCAAAACATTCACTTCTGTGCCAATTGGAAAATTCCGCCAAGGGTGTTTTGGAGGCCTTTGAAATACCAATGATCATCATCAACATATTCAAGACAGGAACCTGTATTCGAAAAAAGCTAATTTAATCCTCCAAATACCTATTTGTATAATTTAATCCGACATTTTAATAAGAATTGGAGTGAAATCGAAAAATCGGAAAAACAACACCAATAGCTTAAATAACACTATGCAATAGCTTTTTTTGGGGTAGAAAATTGCCTTGAACAGTATATAAAGAATTCAGAAGGGCAAATTCGCATGCATGTTTTTTCTGATATCACTATCACTGATATCACCAAATCTGCCGAATATTATATATAGAATAAATACAAACTCATTCTTATCAGTCAAACACTTAAAATTGTGATTACATACATACATATGTACAAAAACTACAATATTATGTACATATATTTTATTAACACAACTATTATATTTAAAATATTAACTTATCATTATCTGGGTGATGGCTAATGGAAGTCGCTGTGTCATCTCGGCTAATATGATGCTGTGATTGGTCAATTATGCCGTCATATTGATATTTTTTCAATACAAATATAAACAAATTGAAAACAAATCTGTGTGTAATAAATATTTCACAAATTCACAGCAGTTCGGTGACGTGAATAATGAACTACAAAATTCTTTTTTTTTTTTGCCGATTAGAAGCTGCCACATGTGGCCTGCTTTTGGTTGGTGGTACTCCGTCAAAAAGTCTGTACGCATTCCTTCTTTTGTTGGTGTTTTGTTATCAGTAGTGGGTTAGTTATTCTTAGTGTGGTTCAAAACGCGTAATGAACATCAAACGATTTATTTTTTAATGATTTCACATACTTTGCAGTAATTAGCCTGTATACCAGAGTGGGTAAAAATTTCGGAAATAAGATTTGAAATAATACAAGTGACATATAAGAATTCATCCCATTTGGCGACCCACACTAATATACCATTGCAAAGGAAGGATTATCAACATTAATGTGTTGGGAAACAAAAAAAGCAAAAATTCTGAACATACATCGCAAATTCTCAACACGTGCGAACGAATATTCAATTCAGCGAGCATACATTCCTTACCGAATTGTTTATGAGCAGAACGCTATTACTATTTAGTACATTCCTGAGGAAGATTAATGTTCTTTTTATTTTCTAGGCATTCCAGAAAAACTTTGGTGTTTATAATTAAATTGGCATTTAAAACTCACCTTTCTCCCAAAAATATTTAAAAAATTCCAAAATTTATGTTCTGCTGCAGTGATTTGGCCTAAGGCAACATTTTTTATTGGATCTTGCAAAAACCTCTTAAATTTTTCTCTATAAAGTGCCAAGAAATTGTAACAAAACTAATTTATGTGTATAAGAAGAACAAGACTAGGAAGTAAATAATAATGTTGTTGTTGTAAATATGTATTCATTTTTTTAAGTTTGTAACAGCAATGCCACTCCGGCCAGTGTCCATTTTCCTGGTTTATCTTTGGTTTTCAAATTGAATGTCCACACATAGGTTGGTCCACGGGTGCGGGTCTTATAGACGGGACATTCGTACATGTTGCGTAAATCTTGCTTGTCTTGTGTAATGGCCTAGAAATGGAGAGCAAATAAATGATTGCAGAATTCGAAATGAAACAAAGTGACGACTGCCCGACACGTGAAGTCAGTGCGTCGCCAGCATAAATGAATTTTTTAAATTACTATTTTGAAATTTTAAATATTTGGGTTTCTTTTCGTTTGTGAGCACCTACATACATATGAATTTGAGTGTATATCTATCGCTTATTCGCTGGAGTTGATTCTGCTGTAGTTTGTTATTCTTGAATAATAGATTTTATTCGATTTTTCAGGATTTCAAGAATTTGAATTTTTAAAATTAAATGGGATTTTATTTTCGGGTGCCTTTTATAGTGGAGTATATTTTTTATATTCGATTTTATTTGTGATAAAGAAATACAAAAAAATTGTAAGAAATCAGTCTTTTATTCTGAAAGTTGTTTAAGTCAGTTTTTTTTCCATTTTAAACCGCTTTCAAAATAAACGACTCAAATGATGACGGATGAAACAAAATTATTATACCCTAAAAAAAGAATATAGAGGTCGTGCCACATTTTAGAGATTTGGATGACACTAGGCTCTTTGTCAAAAGAAGTCGCTATAGTTTGACTTTCTGGGTTCTTGATCGGCAAAAAATTTCACAGACAATTGTCATTATGGGTCAATTTTTTGACATAGTGGCCAAAAACTGGAAGTGGCCAAAAAACTGGAACTGGTGGAAGTCCTTGCCGAGTACATAAAAACCAAAAGGGAAAAAATTACCATAGGTTAAGTTTTGGAATTATATGATGATTTTTTTTTTTTTTTTTTTGATAATTCTAAAGTTTATGATGAAAAAAGCTTAAAATCATTGTTTGAGAAACATATTCTCCTTCTATTTTCTAGTACCGGATTCAGTGAGCAAACTTGTATACAATGTTCGTTACAAAAATCTGATTTATTATCCGTAAATGCGTTTTAAAATTTAACCATCCGGATCTGTCTTTAGCGAATTAATTTTATTTACGTTTTATCATATGGGCTTCATCTTCAAAAAGAAAATTTTCCATGTCCATTACCACCTGCATCATGCAATTCAATGGAAATCTTATTACCCATTTTCAAATTGTACCAAATTTAGTACACATTTGTAGAAATTTCCGAAACTTCCTACAACAGTGATCCTATCTTCAAATTTCAGGATTTCAGCTAGATTGGTTCAGGCAAAATTTAATTGTACCAAATTTAGTACACTATAATACGAATTTCCCAAACTACCAACATACCTCAATTCTACAATGCAGTTGTAAACTTATTTGCAAATTTCAATGTTCCAGCTTTACCGGTTCATCTAAATCCAAATTGTACCAAATCTAGTACCATTTAGTACACATTAGTATATATTTCCAAAACTTCCTACGTACCCCCATCCTAGGCCCCAATAGTGATCTTAACTCCAAATTTCAGAATTCCAGTTTTGTTGGTTCACTCAAATTCAAATTGTGCCAAATTTAGTACCATTTAGTACCCAGTAATCTTATTTCCAAATTTCAAGATTCCAGCTCGGTTCACACAAATCCAAATTTTACCAAATATAGTACCATTTCCAAAACTAATTCGACCAAATTAAGTACAGTTTAGTAATTTTTGTATACAAGAGTAAACGCTTTAAAAACCATCATTTTGTATCGATCCTATTTCTTAACCTTCCAAATTTTAAGTCTTTCGCTCTATTCATTCACATGCTACGAAATTGCACCAAATTTAGTATATTTTAGTACTTTTCGGATACCTAAAGTTCTAATGTCAAAAAAACCCCTTTGTTACATCTATTCTAGACTCCATCGGTGACCCTCATTTCAAATTTGAGAGTTCTAGCTCTACCGGTTCGCCAAATTCGCATGTAACGCAAATAAGCCGGGCCAATAACTTCGGGCGAGATTGAATATTTGAAATTATTATGCGTTTAATATTATTTCCATAATGATCGGTATCTAATTCTACTGTGGCACAACACAGTAGAAGTAGATACCGGTCATTGTATAGAATAGGTGACGAAATTGTTATCCATTCTAATAAGCAAAACAGCATCTTAATCACGCAAATTATCCATTAAACAAATATTTTGTCTAGTCGTCTAGCCTATTGCAGATTATCTCTCCTATGTATTTATTAAATTGTATCTTAACTACAAATTCTCAGAATTACAACAATGTAAACAATTTTCTATTTAATGCAATAATAATTACCCGTATATTAATAACCGGCATTGGTGGATATAATTCTTTGAGACGCGATTCCATAATTATACCCTGCTGTATGTCCCATCTGGCGCCTTCCATAAATATGCCATGAATGTAGGCGCCTTCTCGCGGCGCAGATCTGTAAAGACAAGCAGCAGCAACAACAACAAGACAAAATTAATTAAAAACTATAATTTTATTTTCTCAATAAAAACAAAACTATAAACAATAATTATTACATGAAACAATAGATTGTATGCTTGGGTGTGTGTTCGAGTGTGAGGAGATTTTTCATTCATTGAAAAGTATAATTTAGCTTTTGGTTGATTGTTCTCCCCTTTATTACAAATTAAATATTTTTCTGTGTTTCTATAAATAGAACATTTATCAAATTTCAAATGTTCAGCACTGAAAATAATCGATTAATTAGCTATGGCCACAACTCAATTATCTAATATTGAGGGGGATGCTGCCAATGGCGACAAACTTTTTGGGGCCAGGCACAGTGGTTGAAAAAAGGTGTAGGGTTTGTCAAAAAATATTTTCAAGTATGAATAGAAATATGTCAACATATTTTAATTTTATAAATATTGAGGACTTGGCCTTAAGTTTTACTGAAAATATTTTAATTTTGTAATCTCTAGAAGATCTCGATTTTTTCAATTTCAAAACACTATGCCAAAAACTTTTCATTGAAACGAAATAAATGTTGTCGTGAGAAAAATCTCTCCAGCGATCGTGGTCGCCACAAGTTCAGTTCAGTTTTCAATTTCGTGTTGTTTTAATTGATGGCGAATGGAGCCAATGTTCTAAATTGATGACGACGCTCCCGTCAAAGATAACGACGAAATGTCGCCATTCAAATGTATCATCGTCGTCACTGTATCTTCTTACTTTTGTTGTTGTTGGTTATGTGGCGGTAATCTGTCGTGTTAAAAATCGAATAAATTTCATTGCAATTTTTGTGATTATATATTCCTTTATAATTGTTTTCAAACCAAACAACCTTTGATGTTTGCTTTTTTCCATATATTTCATCAAAATATTATTGTTGTTTACTTCTTAATGTTTAGAATATAGGTATAAACAAAATAAAATTAATAAATAATGTGACAAATTCCGAGTAATACTAAAATGTTATTTTTTAAATTATTCAACAAATATTCCAGTACTCAAAATCTGGAAAATGATAAGATTTAAAATATACCATTTAAGCCAGAGCCAACAATCATTGTTTCAAAATATTGAACATTTATGTAGGTGCGAGGGCTGCAATATACACTGGTGGCCAAAACTAAAGCAACTGAAATTGCAAACTGAATAAATGATTTGAAAATATAGTGAAAGTTTATTTCCAGAAATGAATAGGTATTTTGTTCACTTCTAAAAAAGCAAATTTAAACTCAAAATTTATTTTATAATAAAAATATTCTATGGAAAACTAAATTGACCCAATTTGTGCATGTTCACAACTAAAGCAACTTTTAGATTTTAATTTTTGATAGTAATCGACAGCATAACCATAATTTTTCATTACGGCAGCACGCCTACGAGGCATTTCATCAAAAAATGCCCAATTTGATCCTTGAGTATACTATTCCCTGCATCCTGAACCTTTGGGAAGAAGTTATGTCTGTTTGTTTGTGAAACTCTTTTGATTTTGCTATCCATGATACTCCAAAGATTTTTCTGTAGGGTAAAGATCTGATGATTGTGTTGACCATTATAAAACCCAAAACCAATCGTTGGCATGTTTTAGTTTATGTTTGGAGGTTATCAACATGCTGAAACACCCAAACAAGTGGTATACTTTCTTTAACGAAGGGAACTATAGCGTTTTCCAACACAATTGTATAAACAATACGATCCATTACTTCATAAATCTCGTAAATATATCGAACTCCATAAAAAGAAAAACAGCCCAATATCATTATTGACCCTCCTCCATGTTTCCCAGTATCCTTGCAATACTCTGACATGAGCTTATAATTTTTGGACTTTCTCACGGTATTTTTTTTTCTTGTCTGAGTCTTTAATATTTAACTTTATCTTTGTTGTATTAGTTCGGCTGTAGGCTTTTTAAAAGTAAAAATCGTTTTTAATTTTGATTTTTAATGTTTATTGTTTCCAATATTTCGATTGGATTTTCCAATCATCCTCAGGGAACTACAATTACATATATTTTAACAGAATTTTGAAACAACAATAACAATATGTAAATAAACTTACTTGAAGAAAGTTATGTTGTCTTTAAGTCAACGTTCTTACTTCAACTAAAGTCTACCAGATTTGTATTTGTTTACTGTGTGTCTATAGATTTGAGCGCAGTTGTCTGTGTCGGTTTTATAATTGAGTCGAGTGTCAAGTGGAGTGTTGATTATGTGCAACATCTCAAGAGTAAACCTTTTTTGATAATTACTTTCTTGAGTTAGAATTTTTATGTCATTAAAATCTGGGGTATGTCCTGTTTTTGTGCAGTGTGCTGCAAGGGCTGTTTTTTGCTCTATGGGTTTGTACAGAGCTTTTTGATCCGATTTATGTGCGGATATTCTTGTCTTTAAAGTAGTGCCAACATATACCTTTTGGCATACGTTGGACTTGTCTCCCTTACATTTAATGCGGTATACTACGTTGGATTTATCCTCGTCTTGTATTTTACTTTTTAATTTGCTGAAAAGATTATTCAGCGTGTTTGTAGTTTTAAATGCCAGCTCAAATTTTGTGTTGTCGTAAATGTTAGAATGTTTTAATCTTTCTGAAAACCCACGTGTATATGTCATAGTTTTGTAAATTTTCTCGCTGTTGTCGCTTGTTTTCTTTGTCTTTTCTTTTCTTGCTCGTATCATGAGATTGTCAATAGTTTTGTCCGGAAAATCATTTTTCTTCAGGATCTTCTTAATTATATTAATGTTTTTGTTGTGATAGTCTGGATGGCTTATGTCTAAAACCCTATTTATGAAATTGGATGCAGTGTTGATTATTGTTCTTCTCGGATGTCTAGATGTAAAGTTAATCAGTCGTCCCGACGCTGTAGGTTTCTGGTACCAGTCTAGTTTGAGATGGGGTCCTTTTCGTATCACTAGTGAATCCAGGTATGGCAATTGGTTGTTGCTTTCAAGTTCCATAGTAAATTGTATTTGAGAGTTGAATGAGTTCAAGATGTCCAAATTATCCTTTATTTCGTCTTTTTTCATGACTGTAAAAATGTCGTCCACATATTTGGTCAAAATCTTTGGTTTTGTGTACATTCTCTGAATTGATGAGTCCAGCAATTTCTCCATAACTATGTCAGCTATGACAGGGGAGGCTGGAGAGCCCATAGGCATACCTTTATTTTGTTTAAATATTTTGTCGTCATATATGAAATATCTTGTGTCCTTTATACATAGCGTCAGAATTTCCATGAACAATTCTTTTGTCATAGATGTATATGTTTTAATTGTATCCCACTTATCTTCTATGGTGTTGAGAGCAAAATTTACTGGTATGCTAGGGAAAAGTGATACAACGTCAAATGAAATTAAAATTTCGTCGGGGTTGATCTTTATGTGCTCAATTCTTGTTTTAAAATCTTTTGCGTCTTTTACGTTATATTGCGAATTCTTTGTCAGGTTCTTCAATATGTTGACCATATATTTACAAAGATCGATAGCTGGGGAGTTAATTGTGGAGCATATAGGTCTCAAAGGGGTACCATCCTTGTGAATTTTGGGTAACCCATAAAATCTTGGCGCAGTTGATGTCTTATTCGTCATTTTATATTTTTCGGTTTCATTAATTATCTTTAATTCCACTAGAGAATTGTTTTTGTTTTGTAATATGTTCGTCGGATCTCTTTTTAAGCGTCGGTATGTGCATATATCTCCCAAAATTGCTGCCATTTTCGTTTGATATTCATTTTTGTACATGGCTACTGTTTTCCCACCTTTGTCCGCACTGGTTATGATTATTTCATCCGAGAGCATAATATTACTCCACTGTGTCGAATTTCAATTAGTATGAGCTTTTGCGAAGGCAATCGGGCCTTCCGATTGGTGCAAAAGCATTTTGGAAAAATATATAAAAAAGGCAACACATTTGAAAATATTTGGATTAAGATCAATTAATTCATTGGCAATATTCTTCAGATAATATATGTGGGATAGTTTCCAATTTATTTGAAAAAATGCGAAATTTGATTAAAATAGAAAATTTGCTGTATATACCCAAATTAGATATAATTTTTAACCATTAAATATCGACATTACAAAAATCTTTTCTACTATAACTAATAGTGAAATTCGAAGTAGACTAATTTTGTCTTTGACGAAATACTCCTTAATTGACGTCTATATATTTGGTACATTTATTATGCAAACCGATTTCTTTTGTTCGGTGACTTATACTAGCATTTGATATTTTTGTCCTTTATACCATTCTTCTAAAACATCAACTAGTGGTAGAAGTTGGTCCAACTCGGAATAAGACCGGTTTTAAAACTAAAATTAGTTTTCATAATTTCAAAACTTTTGACGTTTATGGTGATCTTCGAGTTCGGTCTATTCTGACACTTGCTATAACCCCGTTTTAAATGAGTTACCAATAATTTCTGGAATAAGGGACCGAAAAAACCCCTTCAGAGAGTCGACTGAAGTAATATTACCAAAATACCATACACCTTAAAGCAAGGATTTCGAGGAATCTTAATCCGAATATTTTCAAATGTCTTTGATTTTTTTTTTTTTTTAATTTCCCTTTAATTATTTTTCGTGTTGCACAGTATAATTAGTTGAAGTGCGTGAAAGGTTTCAAAATGTTCTACAATGATATACACTACAACGGAAAACCAAATTACAGACCCATAGGTTAATGAACTATTGGAACTATTCCGAGAGGGGAACGATCGGAACTAGTTCCAGCTCTTTGATTAATATGTTCATTTTTCTGATCTCATTCCTTTTCTATTATCGAGATCTAGAGAACTTCACAGGAAATATCGATGGAGTAATATCGATATGGAGCAAAGGAGCTATATTATGTAGTTCCTTTAAAAAAAAAAAAACGCGAAAGATCGATCCCCTCGTGAACAAGATTGCCCAACTCCACCTAATCACCTTTACCAAACTATCGGAATTTCCGGCACTAACATTACTACCCTGTAAATTGAAAAGTATGGATTGAAAATGTTTATAAGAATATTTTCATAGTCTCTTAAATCTTTTTGAATAAACCTTATTTTTATTAGGTTCCCTATAGACTAAAGTCTACTTCAAGTTTTCGTTACACATTAAAAAAAAAAAAAAACAACAACAGTAAAATGAAATTTTCTCAATAGCCATCAATTATCGGTCATGATTTGAACGACCTCAGATTGACAACATACAGAGCAGGAGAGGACCAGTATGTACTGAAAAGTGGGCGGCGGGGACAATGTTCTTCGAAAAGGCCAAGTAAAAGTGTCAATTAAATAAAGAAGCAAACATATAACGATGTACATATATACATACATTATTATCGTTATTTTATTATTAATGGGAAAGTGTACGATATGTCGCCACTTTCATTGTCGTTCGACTCTATTCCACACACACACACTCACACCAGGCGATCAATCGTTTGATCGATCGGTCGATCAATAACCATTTTTGTTTATTATTAATTTAAATTTCAATACTCACGTGAAATCTTCTTTTTGTTTCTTGGTCACATCACAGACCAGACACATTTTGTCCAATGGCAGCTCATTCTTCCGGGCTGTACTTTGCATAATTGCTGTCAACAGTGATTGTGGATTGAAAAAGCCAGCCAACCAAACCACAGAGGGAAGCTAATGGGGGGGAAACAAATAAAATGCAATGTTTCTCATTTCATAGCATTTTACTCCATAACTTACCACAAAATCGGTGGACCATGTCTCCAATTCACGTAGACGCAAACACAAATCAATAAACCAATTATTCAAACCCAATAACGAGGGATAAGCACGAGCTGCCCACGATGGTGGCACCTGATCGAGGAATAAAGCATTTTCCAATATCTCCATATCCGAGGTGGTTGTCAATTCTCCTTTCAAACCCAAATCCAATTCCCTTAGGCTACGTTTCATTTCACTGGTCAGATAGTTCATACGTTCACACTCTTGGAAGGCCACAATGACATAGGGTGTTCTCTCCTCCACCTTGTTCATAATTTCCACCATATTGAATTCCTCGGGTAATTTTTCAATTATTTCATCAACAATTTGTTTGACTTTATCTTCTCGGGTCACCGTGGCTCCACCACCGGCTCCAGCATCCCTTGGCTGCATTTCAAATACTGTACGGAAAACGTTTTCCGCCCTGGTGGTTAAGAAACCAATTTCAGCATTTGGATGTAAACCATATAAGTAGGGTGACTCAGCGGGCATATTCTCCTCAATGTAGTTGTGATAACCCTGATAATCGGTATTCGGCGGTGCTGGGAAACCAGGAGCCAAAAATAGCTCACCATCCACCAAATCTGGCTGCATATACTCTTCCAAATACATAATACACAACTTGCGATCCCAATCATCCGTAATATGGCCACCGTACATAATCTCACCGAACAGATAGCGCAGATCCTCCCATGGTACCTTGGCATTGGCCTCCAGATAATTGTACAGAACCGAAACACTTATATTCAAGTCTCCAACATTAAAGGGGTAGACCTTATTCCAGCCCTGAGGCCCAAATTTGCGACGTTCCGCCACCACAGCATGAAAATAACATAGTGAGAAAAGTATAGCCTTGAATTCAGCTTCCTTGCTAGACATTTCCAGGGTCTCTTGGGTGAAATTGTCCAAAGCTTTGTGGAGATTGGCCAACATACCTGTGGGAGGTTCGTTGGTGATTTTAATGGAAGATTCCAAAATGCCCTGGAAGAAATTAAATACAGAGTTAGAATAACGAAAGCGTTATTAACAGTAAAGTATATTGACCTGTGGAATAATATGGGCTGATGGTGTTGAGGCCGGTTCAGCACTCAAGAACATGCGATAATCCTCATGTGATCCCTCGGCATAATATTCCAATTTCTTTTCCAATGTGGGCAGCCATTTGCGCACTAAGTGAATGTTCTGCAATACCACCCAGTGTCCATTTTTAGCAGCAATATCCATTGCAGCCTCGGCTATGGCTTCTTGGCCTTGACCCAGTGAGACATTATGGAAATTACCCAAATCCATACTGAAGCCTAATTGTTTACCCAAAGCCTCTACATCTTTGAGGGGATTAACACCAGGAGATAGGATAAAGAAAATCGGCGTGGAAGGGGAAGCCTCTTCATAGGACTTGGCGAATTCCATGGCACGATTTTCAACGTATTTCGAACCAAGCTTCTCCTCAATGAAGTCCCTGGAGAAAAGAAAAACAAAATTGATATAAAGCTGAGTTTACACAAGGTAACATAAATTGGAGCAATTCTAAACTTCCTTTGTGAGAGAAGTGA
The DNA here is from genome assembly GCF_032173495.1 of Musca vetustissima. NCBI lineage: Eukaryota > Metazoa > Arthropoda > Insecta > Diptera > Muscidae > Musca > Musca vetustissima. The sequence goes on from NW_026880519.1 coordinate 202,885, forward strand.
TCGGAATGGTAATCCTCAGTTTCACTCACGAACTGAGAGTTGTCAATATATAATAAATCAATCCATAGTTCTTGACTTACGACAATGCATATGTCATACGATCCGGCCTTAAGGCCCTTATCATGCATAGTCTTTGCAGTGCTGTCTTATTTTTCCATTCCTGTGGAAATTTCTCTTTTTCCGGCAATTCCGATTCCACTAATTTTTTCCAACGTTTCGAAGATGTCTCTATGTCACGATCCAAATTACGAAATTCATCTTTGGACGATAGACTGCATATTCCGCCCCACGATTGATTCGATAGAAAGTCGACGGGACTTGTAACATGGGGTTTGATCGGGAAGCGGAGTAAGAAGTCCAGTTCCGCAGAAGTGATTTCTTCGCTCATCAGTAATATCTGGAAAAATAAAAAAATAAATGTGAAGGTGTAAAAAGGATCTAACTACAATCAAATGTGATTGGCAACACAGACAATTGTAGAATTACACACTGATCAGCAGATTGGTAACACCGATTTTAACCATATCGTGCATCTATCAGCTGATTTTGTTTCATTTTTGTAACACTTACCTGGAAAGTCATCTGAGAGGTAAATATCAATTTGTCACACTCGAAAAGGCCTCGGGTGGTGTACTGGAACACTGAGTAGGTAATACAATCAATGAGATTGGTAACACGCACATCTAAGGTGTCTCCAGGTTCGGCTTTGGCAATGGCCTTTTGGAAGACCACACTAAAAGCCTAAAACAGAAATTGCATTCAATTACATTAAAACCGAGATTGTCTTAAGCATTGTCCTACCTTTAACGAAAATTGGTAGATCGGATTAATGGTGTTCAGCTCGTTGAGTATAAAATAAAGTAAGCTGGCCCTAGCTGCCGCAGGGCGATAATACTCACGAGCCTTGTCAATTTCTTTTGAGGTTATTTTAGCCTCAGCAACCTGGAAAGGTTATAAATTAATCAAATTCTCCATTCGTAACATTTATTTCATACCTTCCGTTCAATTTCCGAAGCTGTACTCTTAGTAGTTTCCAAATTCTCCACCAAGGCTGTGTCGCCCAAAATATTCTCTCCTGCTGAGGATAACCGTGATAGTAGATCATCTTCCAGTTTCTTCAACATAATTTTAAAGTCATTTTGTTGTTTTGTCAATTCCGCTTTCAGTTCTTCCAGATCAGGCCTCTCAGCCTTAACAACTTCGGCTAAAAGTTGATCTTCCAGACCATCGCGGGTCACAGTGAAGTTAATTAGAGTGGTTTGTGCTTGCATTTCTGGTTTGTAGTGAGGATTAGCTAATTTTGTGTGCAAGATTAAGCGGAAATTAGAATTGTATTCGATTTCTTTGTCACCGACTTTAATGGCTCTGAAATTATAAAAAAAAAACAAAATCAAATCTTTTGATTCTTTTCATGCTCCTGTGTGATTACTTACTTTCCTTTCTTTATAAGATTACGTCCCAGTAAAGAATCCAAGACTGGATCTAAATTCTCATCAATATTTTCTATGAGTACTGTGTGACCCTTGGTAATGGCTGTTTCAATTGTATCCAAATAACTACGCTGACCCATGCGTATAACCGTCAAGGAATCGCCATATTTCTCTTTGATCCATTTAACACCTTGCAACTGAGAAACGAACAAAATCAATTTCTTATATCCTCTTTACGGCCTTCCAACTCACCTGAGGATCAATCATCAATGGCCATCGTTCCGAATTCGATAAAATTGTGGCATTCTCAATACTCATGCGATCCGATGGCAAACCTTCATTGGTCCACACAGCCACAGTGGTATCATCAGTTAACAAAGATAAAGGATCTAAATTCTCTGTGGTAGGTATGGGTGGATCCAAGTTCTTCAAAAATGGTGTCCACATTTTTTGCATTAAATCAATGCGAAATTGTTTAGTGAAACATCCGACATATGAAATGAAGGCAGTTATCAGTAGAATATCTCCGGGCAGAGTGATACCTTGTTTGACAAAACTAGAGGGAAATTGAAACACGAATTAGGAATACTTTCAGTAAGTTGCGAATTCAACCTACTTATTTACAGCCTCAGCCCAGCGTACATTCTCACTAGCTAAGCCACCAACTAAACGATTTGCCAATGCAATGGTTGCCTGTGTAGCATCGGCCTCCTTTTGGCAACGCACTTTATCAGCTGTTGCCTGTTCGAAATCAGCTGTTAGCTTGGCCAGCTGTTCTTCCAAACTCTAAAAGGAAAAATTTTATTAAAATAATTGAGAGGATATTGAATGAGGTTCTATGAATAATGTTTAATAAAAATTTTCTCCGTGACCTTGGCACAAACGTTTTTTTTTTATATTGAATGAGGTTCTATGAATATTTTTTTATAAAAACACGTTCTCCGGCTTTTTATACAAAAATTCCTTTTCATTCCTTTCTTTCTGTCAGACCTCATCGATTTTTCTATTGTTCCAAGTTCCTGGATTTTCTAATGGGAAAGACATTTATTTCATCCTTCAACTTACCGCAACTTTCCTCTTAATTCCCGCCAATTTCTCCTGAGCTGCAGCCAATTCAGCATTTGCTGCTGCCAGTGCCTTACGCTTCGGTTCCACATCACAATATACCTCATAAAATTTAATAATATTTATAACCCAGGCACATAAACCAGCAGCGGCGCCCGACTTCGAACGAACAAATTCCGGTTCAAATTCTGGATCTTTAAGATACGGTTGTATAGCTTTAATAATTTCCGGATGTATATTTTCTTTATCGTATGTTATGAGAGAATCCAGAAAACTATCCACCTTGGCCATTGCAATTTTGGCCGCTTTCCATGAACGATCTTTGGGTAATTTACCACCCGGAGCCAACAGGACCATAACAGCAGCAGTAACATTTGTTACTGCTCCCGGAGGAGAACCAAAAGATTTCAATTCTGTTAAGTTGGCTTTATTCAGGGTATTCAAAGCCTCTTGTGCTGCCACCAAAGCAGGTTCGGCCTTCAATAAATCTTCTTCGCAATCTTTTTGTTTCTTTGAAACTTCATCGGCAATTATGGCCACTTTCATTTCTTCCTCATCGGCCAAGGCCTTTTCACTTTGCACCTTCTCCGTTTCAATGCCCACAATTTCAATCAAAGCATCGGCTGCCTCATTTTTCTCTTTCAGTTCCACTTCCTGGACTGCAAGTTTGACTTTGAGGTCAGCAACTTGCACTGCTGTTGATCGCAATTTTTCCAGACCATTTTCCAAACGCACAATTTTTCTTTGTAAATCTTCGTGTTTGCCATTCAAGAGCTTCAGATACAGGCTAATTTGTTCCAGATAACTTTTCGGGGTCGTATAATTGTAACGACGCTCATTTTGCAAATACACCTTGGAGGTGGCATTCACCGAGGTGTGAACATAAGCCATAAATTTGGCAACCGAATCTCGATGATGATCTGGTAGAACTTCGTTTTGAGACAAAAAGTTCATGGCCACGGATATGAGAGCTTCCTGCGGCCATTCGTGGAACCAATTGATCGAAGTGGCATTAATGATGGAGGGGAATTTCCTGGAGCGTACCCTCAAGGTTGAGCCGACTGGTGAAAAGCATAAAACTATTTTCAGTTGTTTGCGTACGCGATCGATGAAGAATTTCCAACAATTCTCACGGGTATCGACCAGGCCAGCACCTTTGACTTCATTGCGTACCCCAGCAATTATGTTCTCAATTTCATCATCGGGAAAGAGATCGGGAATTTCACCCGTGGACAGCATGTCGTTGATTAGGACCAGAAAATCTTCGCTGGGTATTTGGGCATCGGTCATGAGGAACATAATGCCGACATTTTTCAAACCAGATTTCAAATAGAGGCCGGAGAATTCATTCTATGGGAAAGTGTGTAAATTACTTCATTACGTATTCACAATTTAAATCTCGCGGTCAACTCACCTTTAAATCACTCACGCCATAGCCCTTTTTCAATTGAATTTGGACCACCTCTAAACTGGATATAAACGCCGCCAACCTTGACAATGACTGTTTGCCACTGCCGCCCACACCCACCAACAATGCACTGCCCCGCGGCGACTCCAATATCCGATTGATGCGGCACACATGCATCATGGCATCTTCGAACAACACCAAATTCATGGCCGCCACCAAATCATTATATGAAGACATTGCCTCCTGGAGGAGTTTGTGAAGCTCAGTCCATGCCGGTATTGGCATATACTTAGGTTCACCAATTCCTCCAGCGAAATGACAATAGATGTTGGGTTTATCGAATATCACCGATTCGTCAATTTCTTCGAAGGATTTCTTCACAATGTCGTGCTGCATTTTCGTAAAGCTATCGATATCCTTTTCATCGGTAAGCTTATCGGCATAGACCCTTTGCGTTTCGTGCTGCCACAGGCGTATCAAATCTGTGGGCATAGGTAGACAATCAGCCGAACTGAACAGCAAGCCCTGTAATTGAAATTAAAAATATTTTAATAGTTATTTGGTATTGGAATGGAAAATTGCCTCTCAATCCCTAAAAATATCGGTTATTTTTTAGGGACTGAGAGACAATTATCAGTCATTAGAACTGACTTCTAAAATCCCCAGTAACTGAGGTGTGATATTTCATCTATTCTAAAAATTCTTAAGCCCGATTAAAAAAATCCGGGGCCTTACGACTTTTCAATATTCTCATCCTTGCAGATCTCAAAATTTGCAGATTCTCACCTGGAAAACATTACTTATATCCCGCAAATTAAAGATGTAATGTGATTTTATGGCTGTCGGCAAAAACACCTGCGATGCCTTATTGTGAAGGGCCAATGTTGCTGCCACAATATTCGGCGTCATTTTCATAACCACCGGATTGAATTTTTGCTCTGCATTTGCGAAATGTTGTGATAAAATCGATGAGTACATCATTGTAATGGACTCCGTGCCGGGAAAACTAACAGCCAGGACACAGAAGTGTCTCTGTAAACGAGGATTTATGGTAAAACTACCCGCTGTGGGATTCATGGCAGCTACATATTGACAATTATGGATATCCTTTAGCGTCAACTTATTACGATCATACCAATGGCCATAGTCCAAATGTTGACGCATTAGAGTATGAGGTTGCACCGTGCCATAACAATCCACCTCTGGCATATTCATATCATCGATAAAGTAAATCAGGGTTTTATTTCCGGGAGGTCCATAATTACGACCCGCCTTCTTTTCGAGGGGTTTCTCGAGGATTTTCTGTAACATTTCCGATGTGGTATAGAAATTGAAGGGTATCGTGGCCACAGCATAATTTTCCGACAATGAATTTAATTTCTCGTTGATTAGCACAGTTTTGCCACATCCCGCAGTGCCCACCAACATGACCGGATGTTTCTTTTCCATTAGTAGATCCAAGAAGAATCTAATGCGTATGGACTCTGAAGTGTGGACCAGTACTGCTTGCAATGGCAAATCACCATCCAATTCAAATTTGGGTATTTTCTCCGTCCATGGTAGGAATTGTTTGGTTTCAGTGTCCAAGTAATAATCGAAGACAGTGCCTCCTGTAACAAAAATAATATTAAAACTGCTGCGAATGAATCATGAAATGCGAACCCACCTTGTGGAAATTTCACCGTCTTGAATTCATTAACCCACCATTTACTAAACTCCACACGATAGTCAATGGTTTGATCCTGGAACATAGCCGAACCGAATGCCCAAATGCAGGCAAAAACAAAATACAGTTCGTGCCACTCTTTGGGACAGTCGGCTGGTGTGTTAGCCGGGGTCAAAAAGCATTCCAGCAAATGGCACAACATCTGGATGTGGGCCATCTCAGCAATGGGTGTGATCTTCTTAAAGCGCACACGTATCGTTTCCAGCGATGCCGGGATGTATTTGTCGAACAGCATTACCAAATTGGATTTTTCCGAGGGTATCTTGCGGGTCTCCACCCAGCTGGTTACATAGCTTCAGCAAAAGAGGAATACATTAATTGAATGCGATTTTATGTTTATGTTCTTAACTTACGGATTCCATCCCAAATCCTGCGGATTAATATACAGTATACCCGCCCGGGACACCGTTGCAGGAGTGGCTGTTCTCAGATTCGAAATCTCAAAGAGCAAACGCATCGAAGGCGTCAACGCAATGCGCTCATTGCTGGCCAAAGTCAAAACTTTGTTGTCATCCATTACGGTATTCAAACTCTCAATCCACATGGGATCTATGTCACCATCGAGCACAATCCACCTGGGTTGATCGCCCGTTATGTTTGCTTGATCTCTCATTATCACCGAGAACAGACCATCCTTCCATTCCCTCGTTGCTGGATTGATAATGCCGAAGAGTTCGTCGTTGGTCACCGCCTTCGGATTCAAGTCATTAAAGATGGGTTTCCGTTTGATATTCTGGTAGGTGCGCAATAGGGTCTTCCATACTTGGGTCTTACCCGTGCCAGCATTACCAACAATAAAAACGGAATGTCGTACTTCCAGCAACTCTTCCAGTTGCACCACCTTCAGTATGAAGGTATCTTCGGTTTGCAGTAACAAATCGGATGCGGCTTGTTTTACGGTTCGTTCAAAATCTTGATCACGTTTTCGTGGTACATCCAAGGCTGGGAAGAGATCACTGATGAGACCCATAAAGACCGGCATATCATCGGTGACAATTTTCGGTATATTAAAATCACGTAGTGCCCTCATGAGTACTTCCTCTTCGGGCCGACCGGGATCACCACGCTGGAAAGGGAATTGGGACATAAATCAATAATATTTATAAATACAAAAATAATATATATATCGTACAATTTGCTGGGATGTGAGAACTGAGAATTTAAGGTCGAAGGTATCTTCTTTTCTACATAACAAAAAAATTCTCTGCCACTTTGGATAATTGTCGTTTAAACACTTTACAGATACTTCTTTATCAAATTTTGAAATGCCCAAATCCCAGCAAATAATTCCATTGCAATTGCCAACTCACCTTCAAAGAACCCGCCACAACCAAAACCGACTTGATAGCCCTCAAACCCCAATCGTAGTGATCCTGTTTGGACAGCAACTCCTTACACAGCGTATATAGGGTAATGAATTTCCTCGCCAGTACTCGAGCATCTTGAAATCCTTCGGCAACCAACATAATTTCACAAATTAATTCAAAGTCTGGAACCACCATTGCACATGGGCGAAATAGCGCCTTCAAATTCTCCGGTAACTCGGTACGTCCTGCATAGCCGGGATTCATTGTAATGAAAATACCCACCGATGGTACACAGGTGATGATTTCACCCATAAAATTAAATTTATCCTTTTTATCGCGTATAGCATCCTGCACCGACTTTACCTGTACGGCAACCACCGACAACACCTCTACTGTGATACGATTAAATTCATCAAAACAACCCCAGGCCCCGGTCTGGGCCAAACCTTTATAGATATTGCCACACGACTGGTAGTCCATTTGTTCCGAACAATTGAACACGTAGACCATGATACCTATGGCCCTTCCCAAATCCTTGGTAGTTTCCGTCTTACCCGTACCGGCCGGTCCAGCCGGACCTCCACCCATTACCAAGTGCAGACTTTGAGTCAACGTTATGTAGCAGCGATCTGTCAACGGTGTAATGACAAGACGTGGCGTATTACCTAGATACTCGTGATTGTAGCGGAACTCAGCATCGCAAATGTTAGCAAAACAATCCTTCTCCACATCGTCGTAACGATGTCGCAGTTGCGATTGCCACATGAAAGCCGAACCCGAATCTAACTTGGCCTGAATTATCTTTGCTATGACGTCGCGGGAGTGAACGTCTATCGTGCAGATGGTCATGATCTTCTGGCGATCTCCCTTCGTGAGTTCGCCCAGCAGCAGAGTGATCAACAGACTCAGCTGAGAGATCTGCTTCTTGTAATAATCCTTGATGGCATTATCGTAACCCTCTTCCAGGCGGCTGAACGCGATGTTCACTTCTGTAGACCACCAGATCTGTGAGCCACAGAGTGATACTTGGGCAGGATAGTCGAATAACCATTGTTCACGTTGCTTTTCCTCATAGGCAACCACGGCGTCGCCGATATAGTGACGCAACGAAACTCGCATGGCTGCCTGTATGCGGTTAAGCCATACTTCTACGGGACCTCGCATGCTGGTCACTTCGTGAAATTCCACATATTCGCCATCTTTGGCGTACATTCCCGAGGCGGTCTCAACCTCATTCTTGTCGTCGCGATTAAACTTCAAGCGAGCGATCGAATCGAAGAGCTTGGTCAGGTGCTTGGTCACCATGTCCGGTTGAATACCGTTACTCAGGATGTCCAGCAGGTCGGCCGACGACACAAAGTAGAAACGAGGAAAAGCCAAACGTTTTGTTTCCAAATACTCTGCCAGCGCCTTTTCACACAGTGTAAGCTCCTTTTGCAGACTTTCCAAGCGTTCAATCAACCCGGGTCGGTTGGTGGATGTGACGACATTCGAGGAGTTTGCCATTTCATCCATCAGTATGCGGAATTCGGCATCGATGCGATCGAAGCGATCCGAGTCGACTGGGAGCTGTTTGCGAATATCTTCCGAACTCATGAAGATACTCTCGAGATGTGTCCAAGTGCGTTGCACCTCGAACCAAACCGTTATTACCTGATCAGCGATCATCAGCTTATTCTGCCACGCTGAGACCTCTTCGAGGAAATGAGCGATGTACTTGGATGTTATGAGATTTTGGAGACAAACTTGATTATCTTCGAGAGTCTCTATGAGTTCTTCCGAGGCTCTGAGGAGATTACATCCAGTGCGTGGGTGGAGTTCATGATCGAATTCCATCGCAGACCATGTTGTGTTCAGATCCCTGAGGATTTTCTCCATAGACATTTCCTTGACGGCCTTGTCTACGATATTCTTGACTTCTTCTTCGCACTCGTGCAGATTCAGGCCAAGTAGTTCGGCTAGTGTTGTGTCATGGTCCATTATGAATTTGACCTAATGGAAGGGGAATTTGCGAGAGAGAGAGAGAGAAATTGAATTTGTTTGAATCGAAACGAAATCAATCACTCCATCTATTTCGAGTGATAAAACACAAACACAAACACACGTACACATTGAGAGAGTGAGAAAGAGAGGGAAACAAAATGCTCATGCAAATTCTTAACATAATGGATCATGCAGAGCGTTTGCTGGTTTTTGGTTGGTTCGGGTGCTATACAAGTTTCTAGGTAAAGGTGCAATGCCACAAATAAATTAATTGATTAATAAAATAATACAAACACACACACATGCTCATGCAAATGTTCTAAATGATATAGAGAGAGAATAATAAACAACAACAGGACTTCACATGCTAATGAGAGGAAGAAATAAATTTTCATTTTGTTGTGTGATTTTTCAAAACTTACGGTTATCTCCTTGGGGAGCGCTGCTAAACTCTGTAGAAATTTTTGGTTTTTTGATATTTACAAGAATAGAAAGAATATTTACACATAAAGATATTTACAAGAGGAACTTATTATCTAAGAGTTATGTAGTTATGTATATGGGATAGGGAACTAGAATGATTGTGTATTTACAAATACATGCTAATATCCTTCTTTCGTCTTCTATAAGGATATTTTTTGTTGCTTTATTATGACAAATGTGGTGGTGATTTTCTGAATTTCAATAATGAACGTTTTCGAAATCCAGAAAAGAGAAAAATGAAGAAGGGGCTGGATTCGGAATTGCACAAAACATATAGGACTGTCCTCAGAACATATATGATAATATCAATTCTGCCCTCAGAATTGGAGGCTATTTTAGGATTTTAACAAAAATTGGCCCTACGACTTTTTCTATAGGAAGAAAACGATCCCAATTATTTCGATTTAAATTATTCCCTAATAAAAATATTACCCTCCACTATATAGTATTGCAATCTGGATGAAACCTCTAATATTTACAATATATCGTATCAATTGGAATGCAATTTTAGGTCCAGGTTTTGATATAGCCTATATATAGGGGTAGTCCCAAATATTCAATATTTTAGGAACTTTGGAAATGAAATTGGCTGTTATTTGGTATATTACCAATTATTATCAATGTTGGTCCACTATTTAGAATATAGAATTTAGTATTTTGGATCCACATAGAAAACTTCCATACAACGAATGCTCAATATAGAATCAAGTTTCGGGTTAGATCCCATATAAAGGTATTCCACGAATAATGTGGGGTGTATGGTACGTTTTTCAACAGAATCGGTTCTAAATTAATATTTCAGGTTCTGATTGGTTTAAAAAAAATAACCATGGCATATATCCCAAATTAAAATACCGATTAGATGTGCACCTTATGGTGTAGGGTTTAAAGGCTCGGCAGGTCCAAAAATATACGGGTCTTCTCGGCACACTTTAAATCACAGATTAGCCTCAGCAATACCCATTAAAAATTAAAAAGTTAATATAAAGATCTATATAACCTTTAGTTCATTTATCTATCAGAAATAACACCACATTTGTTTTCTAAAATGTAGTAAACTATATATGATAATATATAATAAAAATATAATCGGATATTTACAAAAACGACGAATTTCAAATATTTTCCAAAAACATATTTACATACATTCCAATTAATTTAAAATTCGCCTTAGATAATGCATAAATAATATTTGAGATTAAAAAATAACCTTGGTTGAGTTCATCAATTGATTCCAATGACGCTCCCTTATTGCAGGATTTTGTAGTTCACCCACAGCTCGCAATGAGGTCAACATATTTTTTACGGTTGCCTCTAAATTTATGAAAGTGTCCCAGGAACGCATTTCCTTATCCAATAGACGAATATCCTTCGCAAATTTCTTACACTCGATATCCATGTTTTCAACATCCACTTTGCGCCATGGTGTCGTCTTCCAATCTTCAATGCAGGTTTGGACTATGAAGACATAGTCCCACAGTTGCTGAATAATATGAGATTTTTTATTAACAACATAAATAATTAAATGTTGAGCATAAAAAATATTGCAATACTTGAGCCTTGTATGCACAAAAATAAAAAATATAGGCTTTTAGTTAAGAAAAAAATCACATATTGCATTAGAGACCCGTTTCATAGGTCATTATTATCAAAAACCAAATATTTCTAAAAACACCTCCTTTTCCATAGAGTAGAACTTACCTTCAGCATGCGCAACTCCTTACGACATTGCTTCAATAGCTTAAATTCCGGTATATTAACTTCAAATAGCCCACCAGATTCCTGTATCTCAGCCATTTCACATTCCAGCCGATACATATCGTCATTGATGCGATCACACAACAGATATGGCTGGGCGCAATCATAACGAAAGAAATCATAGTGTTTGAAGGTATCACGAAATTGCTGAACATAAATTTCAAATGCGGCAACCTTATTACGAATGCTAACCACCTCGGTGGCTTGCAGCGGTGACACCTGCTGTTTCACTGTACTGGCAATTTTCTTCGTATTTGCCCATTGTTCGGGCAGTTCTTGCAACAACACATTCACCTCTTCCGGTATATCCATATCGTAGTATTTCAATAGCTGTATGGTCTCTTGCATTGGCTCAAACATTTCATCGGTTTTTACGGCACGCTCTTTAACCTGCATCAGATAGGCCATAATACTGACCAAACCCTCGTAGTCACCCTCTTTGACGGTCTGCAGTAGACCTTCGTCTGCCTTGCGTATAAAATTACTCAAATCCATGAGGTTCGAAGTCACCGTCGTCACCAGATGAGTCTTGAACATGTTGCCCCACTTGCACACAGTATTCAGCAAAGCCTGTCTGAAGGGACGCACATCGACTTGAAACCAGGAGCTGAATACTTGAAAGGGTGCAATATCTTCAATTTCATTGTACAGACTTTCGTAGTTGTCGATCTGTTCGCGAAACGCCTCTATGGTGGGTGGACTGGGCTTGGGGGCTGCCGCATCGTTCAGCATGACCAGTTCGATTTCATCGGCATCGAGTATGCGACCATACTCCAAAAAATATTCCATACACTCATGGCGATCGTCCAACCACAAATACGAATATCTTTCGAATTGCCGACAAAACATGGCCGCCTCCTCCATTACCAAATCCACACCATTTAGAATTTCCCTACGCATATCGATAATATCCTGATTGGCCTTGATCATATCACCGTAATTCTGCTTGACATTTTTCTTAAGGCGTTTCACGAGAGTTCCCATTTTCAGGATATCGCGAACCAATTCGATTAGCATATTATTGAAACCCATACTGTCGGCAGGATTCAAAGATGGTACAAACACCATATTTGGTTCTACCAATTCCAGTCGGGCCTCAAACAGCGGAGCATAATTATTTTCTGGATCCATATTCTCGACAATATATCCGACACTAACACCGACGGTCTTTAGCAAATATTCGTAGACGATGTTATCGACAAAGTCCACATAGTTGAGCCACATTTCATCATTTTGTTTATCCTGCATATCGAACTGAATCATATTGTCGTGTAGTAGTTCGTGTATTTTTTCTGATGCTTCTTGAATTTCTGCATAGCGTTTGGCAGTGCGATCGGGTCGCTCATCTATGCACAGTACAGCATCTTTTTTGCCATCTCGTCTTTCGAACAATGGCTGGCGAACCCAAACGGACATTATATCGCGAATTTGTTTGAGATTTCCCTGTGTATGATCCATGCGATTTTGAAGAGCAGCAACAGGTTGTCGTAACTTATTGAGATAGGTTAGAATGTCTGTAACAGCATCATGGAGAGAGATAATGATAAAGAGAGGGAAATAGACAATTTACAATACATATATAGGGGAAAACAAGTGTGGAGATGACAGTCTTTCTTCAAAAGTAGTTCCAAAACAATTAAAAAAATATATTCTTTATCAAAAATATTTATAAACAATTTTTTGTATATTAACTCGGTTTGTTTATAAATTTTGTAATGAGATTCCGTCCTGTTTTTTGGCGCCCAACCTTTTTGAACCTCCCATACGAGCATATTTATGTACTCTTAATGATTTTTTCCTTATATTATTTCATTATAATTTTTATAATCATGAATTACAATTAATGCCATATTCCAATGAAAATCACCTCCTCCCAATGTCTACGTCTGCCTATTCACTTTAACTTACCTTCCGAATTCCATACCAATTCATTAATGCCAACCTCAACCAAATCATCGATCTGTCGTATTTCCTTCTCAATCATTTTCAATTCCACCGTAGAACTATTCTCTTGAATGGTATTATACCAATCAATGGTCTTTTCCAAATTCAATGTGTACGTGCGGAAGACATCACCCTTGTCAGCGAAATCTAAGGCCACCTGCGGTACACCTTCAACTTCCATTTGCTTTAGGTAATGTACCTCACGCAATATGCAGAATAGTTCGGCACTAAAATTGAGTATCAATAGATTTGTACTGGGATCACGTTTGATCAGCGACTTTTCCAGATTTGTTTCGATTTGTTCATTTAGTTTTTCCGTCCATTCCTCGAAGACATACGAACGGCTGGCACCGATTTTCAATAGCAGGCGTTCGTAACGTTTTATAATATCCAATGATTGTTCCGATTTGGTTATTCTAAAAAAAGATTAACATTAAATTCCAGGTACTTAGCAGAGTATTGTGTGGAACTTACTCATGTTGCAAGGCCTGAAATTGTTTCATGGGTATGGTTATCCTCCGTTCCAGCTGACCACACCAGCGTATAAATGCCGCCGCCGGTGGACAATTATATTCGGGATATAATGTCAAATTATCATATCTCATAAACATTTGTTTGTCATAGATATCTTCACACACTGTCAGCTCTTCGTCCAACATCCGTACGATCTCGGTATATTTTTGTGTAAATTGTTCCTTGATCTTGGGTCTCTCCAATACACTTCCCACAATGTTAATAAGCTGTAGAGGGTGAAAAGGATACAATATAGAAGACAGGTGAACAAAATATTAAATTAAACTTTCGATCTCAATATAAAAGAGCCTGGAACATATAATTGGCGCCAATTTGTCTAATCAAATTAAGGAAGTATTGTTTGAAAGCTATTTTAAATATAGAGAACTGGCGCCCAGCACATCTACGAACCCGTCATAATTTTAAATGATACAAAAAATATTTTAATATAGAGAACTATTGTAATTTTTATATTTCCCAAATGTCATAAAAATGTAATTTGGAAGATCCCAAGAAGGTTAAAGATCCTACATTTTCTAAAATACTTACTAGAAGTTCTGAAGAACTACTGAGATGGAGGTACAACAAACGATTCCTCCGGGCTTTACAGGGCTGCCGACTGACTCATAAGACCTATTGTGATCTTATTATTTTGTAAAAGTACCGGTCATCAACAGCATTTTTATATTTAGAATATATATATATAAAAATAATTATTGGCGCCCAACGTTATATTTCTTGCAAATATAAGAAATATAATCGACATGTAGGTTGTATCCAAGCTAAAGCCACATCGTATCATTTATTACATTAAAGTAGAAAATATGACATAATTTAAACACAATTGGCGACCAATCAAAAAAGTTCCTCTTCGTCTACTCACCTTAAAAATACTCTCCAAATTGTAACAATCGTCGAATGCCTGACACAGTATCGCGGCCAATTTCATGTCCAACTCTAGTATACGCATTTGAAAATTTTCAAAATCCACATCGAATTCAAGATCATCGGGATCTAAAACATCATAACTTTTCGATGCGAAGGCCGTAAAGTATTGATTGAACTCAACATAAACGGCCGTAATGCGTGTACTCAGTTGGCGACCGCGTAGACCACCGATTTCAACTTTCTCCAGCTTCAAGAATTCAATCACCGTGAAGAAGAACCTGTGGAAGGAGCAAAGATAAATATGTCAAACGATAAAGGAATATAAAAATTAGAAAATAATAAACAAAAGAGAATTATAAAGATTGTAGTTCAAGCTCAGATGCAGTGGCGCCCAACGGTTCGGAATATGAAAGAAACTTTGAGATAGGAACACAAGTGCTAACAACGAACTTCTGTGTTCGATATAGAGTCCTAATACTTTTAAATGCAATGAATTTAACTTATTTTTAAAAATGTCTAAGGTTTTCTATTTCTATTCTATTCCTATTAGAGTACGAAATACTCAGGAGTTTAGTTTACGTGGCTTTGATTTACTCGAGTTTTGCTGCACACAGTTGCTTTAAATTACTCACCATTGAATCGTAGTCAAACGCTCCAGAAAAGCATTATAGCGTTTGAAAACTGAATTAGGATGAAAAGTCCAATGAATCGGTGGCCTCTCCTCGGGCTCTTTAAAATAATCGGCAATTTTTTCCTTGTAGTGATCAAAGAGAGCACGAAAGAATTTCAATATTTCGATGGACAATGTCAGTCGTTGCATGGCTTCATCTATGTCGCTGTGGAATATCGAAGAGGGATCCAAAAAGCGTTTGGCCTAAAATACAAACACTAAGCAAAAAACTGAGCCTTAAAATAATTTGCCATACATTTACCTGATGTATAATCAAATTGCAGATCTGTCTAAGTAGTATTGTGATTTTCGACGAATGATTATAATAACGGGAATTACCCCATATTGTGCAGACCACATGCATTAGTGGTATTAGATTAGGTTTACATTCAGCAAAATCCATTTCCTCCAATTGTTGGACACATTTCTTCAAAGGATTCAGATACATGGTAATGTCCTTGGCTTCAGCAAGTGCTGGAAATTTCAGAAAATTTAAATTTTAATATCATTTCACTAAATAATATTATCATCTTACCAGTAACTACATTTTTAAATAGCGTTTGAAAGCATGGAAAATATGCGCTACGTGAATGTTCCAAAACCAAGGCCATGGCCCGAATGCGCTCATTACGCAATTGCTCAAAAATAAACGAAAGATTTTTCAAACGATTATTCCAGAAAACAAATTCCGTTGTCGGTGTTGGATTTTGACCATTTAGGAAGGCATTTGCCGGATTCTCCTTGATGACTTCATGGACCTGCGTGGCCCATTTGATGACCACACCTTCGATGGCACTTTTCAAATACAAATCAATTTGCAATTGTGGGTTTTCACTAATTGCTGCGGCGGCTTTAACGATTTTCTCAACACCCACTGGCATGGCTAGGATAGTCTCACCGCTCACCTGACCCTTAACCTGATGCACGGTACTCTTTAAACTGTGGACATGTTTCTGGACATCTTGAGCCACCATAAATGGCCATTTCTTGTAATTGATCTCATTCGATAGCAGAGGTACCAAAACTTCCTCCACCAATGCCGACAACTGGTCAATTGTCCGTGTGGCCAAATCACCGCTGATAATAAAATGATTACAATTCTCGCGGGGTATTGGCTCTGGGTGCTTTTTAATGAAATAAACTCCCTTGCTTTTCAGTTGTGTCAGTGGAAATGTGGTCGAAGGCAATAACTGTGCAGATTGTGTTAGAATAATAATTAGGACTACTGGTGTTGGACGATCAAGGAATTCTTTTATAATTCCCTTGGTCTCTTCTACGGTGATGACACGTGTCCATTTTTCGGGTTTTAATTTTAGGGATTTTATAACAAAGGAACCCATTAGCTCCAAGCGTGGATCTGGACCATTACCAGCTGCCGCTGCTTCGGCGCTGGTTGAAGGTCCATCCATTTTGCAGGAAGAAGAAGTAGAAGATCTGGAAATTAACGTAATTATAATTAAAATCTCACTAATCCGGATTATTAATTACACAAATATAAACTTTATATATAATAGGTATCATTTTCACTAAAATGGGTAAAGTTTTGACAAACGCTAAAAAAAGGCTAAGGTCGATTTGTGCAAAAAAAGTAAAAATGCAATCGCTGTACTACAAAAGTTGTATATGAGATCGTCACAGTTGACGAATTATTGATCAGCCGGCCTGATTTGAAGATTTTCAATAGAAAACCTAATTCTACCGGGCTGAAGTTAAGATTTTGTATAGAAACCCTAATTCAGCCGGGCTGAATTGAAGATTTTCTATAGAAAACCTAATTCAGCCCGGCTGAATTAAAGATTTTGTATCTAACGCCTAATTCAGTCGGACTAAATTGAAGATTTTCGACTAACCATTAAAATTTGTATATAACCCGTTTCGAATGAGTTTCCAAATGTATATTTTTTATAGATTACAGAATTATTAAAATAATATGATTAGTTTTTGAAAAGGACTTTCAAAAAATCTACAAATATAAATAATAATTATAAAATGTATTTGAATATAATACCCGATTTTAATTTAAGAGAAAATCATATTTTGTTCATATCCATAATTTTTGCATTAAGGAACCCCCCCCCCCTCGGTTTCAAAAAATTTAATGTTGTATTTTGATTTAATTCAAACCTACAATAATTCAAGAATGTCCCTATAAATTTTCAAATGAAAATCTCAACAATTTTTGAAGATATAGCCGATTTATTGTGCTAGCATCAAATTACGGCAAGAGGGCTTCTCAAACTTAAAACCCATTTTTCTCCAAACAGCGTTGTTGCGAATGGCGGGCACGATAACTCAAAAACTAATAATCCGATCGATTCCAAATTTTGGCACGTTTATCTGTGAGTGTATAGATATCGTATGAACAAGGATAAAGCCAATCGGTGAAGTCCTTACACCATTTTGTTAATTGTTGTGCGAAGTCAATAATCCTAGTTCATACGAGAACCAGACATGTACTCTTTCTAACACCGTTGGAATTTTTGGATTCCGATGTTCCAGTGAGGAGTTATCATAAGGACTTTTCTTTAATCACAAAAAACAACAACGTTTTGAGATAACCATCATATCACCACTCAATGGAAAGTTATTTTTATAAGCTTTAAAATGATTTTATATTAACCGGATCCGTAGAACCAGATATAAGCGTGTACCCGTAACCGAACTTCCGAGTCAAATGATCGGGTAATCTGGTACGTCCCCCAAGAAAAAAATATATCCCCATAATAAAAATAAAAATACCTACCTCTGAAAAAAAAATTCAGAAAAATCAGATTGTATTTACTAAACTAGAGTTGTTCCCATATATGTTAGGTAGCCTCCAATGGAACCAATCAAAAATTCAAATTTGTTGTCCTCAAAATTGGTATTATTTTCATTTCACTTTTCACAATTTTTCGTAGTCGCCCTGTTACGATTTCAAATATTAGATGATAATTGGCCATTAGTTATGTAATAAAAATGCTTTTTATATTTAAAAAACAAAATCAATACAAATCGATTTTAAGGTTGACATTATCATATTTCGTATCCTTTCCACATGAGCTATAATGCATGGAATAATGACACGCACACACAACCGAATAACGATAACATTTTCACAATAACAATTTTTTCCAAGTTTCATAACATCGCAATTTATAATGCACAATAATTATTTATATAATATATATATAGAATAAAATTTATAATATATTATCTTACGAATTAAACTTTTTACATAACTAATTTTTGTAGTACTAATTTAATTCATTCCACACACATAAATACATACTATTTATTTTTAATCACTATTAATTTATTTTTTTTTCTATAATATATTATTACAATAATCACGTAATATTTAAATTAGTTACGCATATAACATATTTGTTACCAACGATTTTTTTTTATAAAATAACTATTTTTTATTATTTATATTTTTCTAATTTTATTTAAATATATTTTTTGAATTTTATTTAAATATATTATTTTCAAAACAACATTTTTTGTTTTCTTGGTTACGTAACATTCCGTTACAATTTCCTGTTATGTATTTGATTAACTTGATATTCACCTTTATTGAATTATTTTCTTTTTTTGTGTGTGGATTCACTATTTTAATTTAACTGAAATTTCAATATAACCATTTCTTTCACTTGGTTACATAATCTATTTTTTGAAGAATTTTCAAACTAACAAACTTTTCGTTCTCTTGGTTACATAACATTCCACAACATATTACGTTATTTTTTTCATTTCATTTAATTTTCAATTTTATTGAACAATTTTCCGTACATTTCTTTGCTTTTTATAAATTTTCTTTTTTTATTGAACAATTTTCCATACTTTTCTTTGCTTTTTATAAATTTTCTTAAACATTTTTTGTGAAATCTTAATTTATCAAACATTTTCTTCACTTAATTACATAACATACGAAAAAAATTTCAATTTATTCAATTCACTTAATTTTCGATTAATTATTGCAATATTTTCACTCTAAACTAGGTTAGTAATTAATTTCCCTGTACATTTACTAACAAAATTCATTAATTTTCATCCAGAAAATTATAAATTTTCACCAATTTTCACATACGATTGCATAACTTTTATTAATTCCATTTTCTTTCTTTGCTTTATATACTATGTATATATTTTCACTTCACTGTAACTTTACCTTTTACTTAGCTGTTGTGTTTAGTCAATTTCCGTTTCCGTTGTCTTTTGCGATTTGCGACTTTTATCACGAAAGGTTTCAACCGTTATGACAGGAAAACCTTTTTGCATTTCTTAACAACACTTCCTATTCGAATATCCTGTTGTTATTGTTTATTATTTTGGAACTTGGAGTCCTGCGTGTGTCATGTATGCATGTTGTCTGTCTGTCTATAAATAAATGTCTGTTAGTTTGTCCTGGTGTCTCCGTTTGTTTATTTATTCGGAAAACCTTAGCGTTTTTTATTGATGCTATTGCTCACGAAGCGTGTCACAACCGGCAGATGACACCAAATCACGTAACATGCAACTGGTGCAGGTGATAGTGGCGTTGTTGTTTTTG
Source organism: Musca vetustissima (assembly GCF_032173495.1). Lineage (NCBI taxonomy): Eukaryota > Metazoa > Arthropoda > Insecta > Diptera > Muscidae > Musca > Musca vetustissima. Next base: position 222,594 of record NW_026880519.1, read on the forward strand.
GTCCCAAAGACAAGTTAGCCGAACACCAAGGTTACGATCCATATAACATAAATTTACGATAATAAACAAAAACAAAGGGGGTAATGTAGTGGTTGGTTGTTATTTGTTATAGTAAATTTTTCGAGCACCAACGGCAACCCTAATCGGTTGGATTTTGTGGGCCAACAATGGAGAAACTTGTATGTAAATAAAATTCGGTGATAAATATGTTATAAATGGTCTGAACCGCTATATGGGACGTATCTCAAAACAGGCATCACAATTGTCTTTGAAACTAAGGCTTTAAAAACGACCTAAAATCAGTGGCTATGTGCCTTTTTTGAACCTTTATGAAACACTTACTACATGGAGATATTTCACCATCTCTGAATTTGATCCATATTTATGAATTTCTATTGCAAAATGTGGTATACACCTTTAAAATACTTCAAATTTGACCGGGTTTCAGTATCAAACATCAATGGGTGTGCAAAATCAAACAACGCTCCTCAAAAATATATCTTTTATTAGCTCATAATATTTTCAACTATTTCTTTCCTCTAGTGTAAAAACAAATCAGCTGCTTAGACCTGTGGATGGGCCACAACAAATATGCCTCGTTTATGCAAATGTAAATGAACTTCACATCCATTAACAGCAGTTAGGGGGAATGTTTCACCGGTTCAGAGTATATCCATCAAATTTATTTTGTTTATATTTTTGTTTTGTTTTCTCCTTTTTTGTTCATTCTCAACAAAATAAAGTTGCTTCACCTTAGTGTCAGAGCCGGCATGTACCTCCACTGTACCTACTATAGTATAGATTGCGTGTTTAAAACTAATTTCAATAGCAAATCACTTGATGCGTCTAAATTTTTACCGACTAACAAACAAATTCCTCTAGTCCTAGTTAAAGTTATTATGTGTATGTTTGTATATGTGTATGTGTACTTAGTAAAACCTCTAATAGTTATTATTAGCATAAACTTGGTATTGTTTTGTTTGCTTTACCAACTAGTGTTGGTCGTAGTCTGCAATTATTTAACGCGCCAAAGAGCGAAGTACTGCAGTTATTTGGCGCGATAATCTGACAATTCAATAATGGCGTTTTAATCGAATCTTAATTGAATTAGAAGTGAGAAGTTGTGGTAGTTGTTAGTGGCTGCCAGTATTAGCACAAAGTTTTTGCAAAGCGTTTGACAGGCAACCAATCACCTGTTGAGCTCATGGGTTCAATAAGTAATGGAAATAATAAATGTTTTATTTTGATAATTACAAACACGTCTTGGAAGAGGAATTGTAGTTTCAAAATAAGGCAGGCCAATAATTTTTAATTGTGATATCCAAATAATTTAATATTTAAGATTTTTAGGTTCATACAACCAACAGTGAACTCTCGACAATGCGAAAATCCAATACAGTGAACTCTCGATAAATTGAACTTATTAATGTCAGGTAGTTCATATTTTCCGAATTTGTTCACACTTTCGATTCGACCAGTTTATTTACCGCTAATTCTCTGTTTTTTTTTCAATGCTTTATTATCGAGAGTCCATATTCTTATTGGATGTGGTATTTTTTATTGGAAGCATCAGATGATGGCTGGTGATCTGGTGCAGTTGCAAAATATGATAATTAACATCTTTTTACTTCATTATTTTAATCGGTCATTTGGTCAGCTCAATGAAGGCTTTATTTACCTTTGCAATTCATTGACAGCACCAAAATACGACCACCCGTTTCATAATCTCCATTTATAAGAAGCTTGGGGAAGAAAAAACTCGCTTCTAAAATTTTGGAATTTTTTGCCCACCGGTAGTATTCAAAATCTGACCATTTTGAAGGCCTTCAGCTATAAAAAATGTAAAATTTAAGTTTATTGGAGATGTGTCTGAGACTTGTGAGATGGTTATTTTAGTCTGAAAACCTTCTGCCTAAAGCCCAACTGCGTAACTGGGACGTTATGATGGTCGTATTTTGGGATTCTTTTGTCTAACCGGTAGTATTCAAAGTTTGACCATTTGGAAGGCCTTCAGCTACCATTTTTTTATTGAAGATGTGCCTGAGACTTTATTTTAATCTTAAAACCTTCTGTCGTCACCTGAAGCTCAACTACGCCTAACTGTGGCGTTATAAGCGTGTAGATTGTTGTCGTATTTTAGCTGCATGGCAAAACTCGAATATTCAATCAATTAAACCCTTTTAAATAATTCTAAAATTTATTTTTTTATTCACAAATTCTTTTTCGATTTTTTATAAATATCATATTTTCCACGTTCGTGTAAATCGTCATAGAATATATGATCCTGATAGATTTCATCGCGATGATACATGTTTTGATAGCCCTTCGTTTTGAAACCTTTTTTATAGTTTTTCGATTGGGCATAGAATTTTTCCGATTTATCCAATGGATGGCTATGATGAGGTTTAGCTTTGTGATGCAATTGCAATTGTTTCAAAACATTTTTTGTGTTTAAATATTTCAATGGACTGGCTGGACTCATTTCACCTCTTTCTTCTGAAGATTCAGACGGGTAATCATCCACGAAATCCATATCTTTGGTTGTGGGTAACTTTTTATCTCTTGGTGGCGGTTTTGGTAACATTTTCGCTTTGATGGAGGAACTTGAGGCCAGTGAGTCATGTACTTGGACTGGTTTTCCATTCACTGTAATTTTAGTCTCGGAAGCCGAAGCTGGATGATCCAAATACAAGCGTACATTGGTGGCTTTGTACTGTTCGGTGATTTCTGTTTTGGGACGCTTATAGTATTCCTTCGGTTTGGATAGTTTCTTTACCAACATCACAATTTTCTTGGGTTTTCTTTTTTTAATTTTTATCCATTTCACCTCCTTGGGCGCTTCATGATTTCTGTGCTCCGCCTTGTTGGATGGATATTTTTTCGCTTTAGCCAATTCTACAACAGGTTTTATTTTCTCTCCTCGCTTATCCTTTTCCTCGTCTTTATATCTGCCTGCAATTACGCACAGATCCATATCCTTGGGTTTGGGTATTTGTAACGAAGACTTGAACGGGCACTGGAGTATATAATATTCCTGGGTGGCATTGGTACGTCGCACCGCCGATATTGGCAGACGATAATACGAGTGTAAATTCCTTTCCACAATAATGCATTGCACTAAGCCCACTTGCTGCATGATTGCAATTAATATTTTCAAAACGATTAGCAACTTCGTAGACATGTTTACCGTTCGCAAGTTTACAATGAACTTGAGTTTCCGTTCGAATTTGTTAGCATTTTTATGTTTTCCAATGAATCGACGACGCTATGTTTGGTGGCTGATCTCTGCTGCCGTTGGTGTGGAAGTAACACTTCAATGATTTCCCCTCTCCCCCTCTTGGGCAATGTTGGTCGGGCAGTGTGGTCTTCATGTTGGTCTGACATTATTGCATAATAATGGGTTTGTGGTTTAACGCCTGGTTTTTTATTCTTTGGCTTCTTCGTTTTGTTTGCATTATTATTTTTTGTTTAATGTAGGTGCATTTTCTTTACACGAAAGTTTGTTTTGATTGTTAAGCCACTGACATTTATTATTTCCATGTGGTTTTATGTAAAAAAATTAAAAATTTTCTTATTTTTATTGAAAACAATCCAGTAGAAAATGGAGTCATTGAAGGCATTTTTGTCGGAAATTCTTTTATAGACTCGTAAATTTTTATAACCATCCCAGTAGGAATAAAATGACAATTTCCATGAAAATTCGTTAAACATCTTTAAAACTTATCCTTTTTTTTTTTTGTAATACGATTTGTCATGTATGTATTTCAAGTTTCTTGAAAAAACATTTATTTTCTATAACATAATTCAAATACACACACAAAGTACAAATTAAAAAATCACAATTTAGTAACTACGAGAAAACGATACGATTATATTTTTTTAAATTATAATTAATCACCATTTCATTTTGCATAAAAATCATCATACGAAAATTCATTGAATATGCTACTGAGTAAATTATCCAGAATTTCGCTTAACGCACCATTAATTCCTTTCGATACTTCATGCCATACATCACGCCAATTCTGATTTATGACCTCATTAATGGTTGCAGTCAATTCCGGGCTACCATTGACCAAATTGTCCATATTACAAAAGAGTCTAAATAATGCACGAAAAAATTAGTTTTTTTAGAAAAAGAAATAAAAATTATAGCCTTACTTCTCCGGTAAAAGGTTCAGCTTATGTTTTGTTATTTTCACATAATTTTTACCATTGTTGCGTTTCTCCAACGCCACTTTGACCCTGACGTTGAAAATACCATTGGTCAGCTCAAAGTAGCCTTTACCTTTGCCATTCATTGCCAACACCAAAATACGACCATCCGTTTCATAATCTCCATTTATCAGCAATTTGGGAAAGAAAAAATTCGCCTCAAAAATTTTGGGATCTTTTGTCCAACCGGTAGTATTCAAAATCTGACCATTTTGCAGACCCTCAACTACCAATTGCAAAAATTTGAAATTTAATTTTATTGCAGATGTGTCTGAGACTTGTGAGATGGTGACATTTTTCAATGTTAATGCCGAGACATTGGGCATGCCAATGTCAGGATTACCGGTGGGATATTTGCGTAATACTTCCTCCATTTTTTTTTTTGCCAACACACACATTGTCGTCAATTTTACATTTGCTTATATCCGTAGCTGAAAATTGTTAAACAAAAAAAAGTGAGAAAATAATTTTAATTGAAAAATATTTGACATGTATTTTGGGGTTCAGAGAGATCTTGACATTTCAAAGACAATTAAATTGAACCCGAATTAACTCGGAAATAGTGTACTTTAAAACAGTAAAAAGGCAGGGCAGGCAGAGAACATTGGAAATATGTAAAATCGGAAGGACTCATATGGGGATTACAGCATACCCAAGGCCATTCTTTATATCCTTCACCTCTCGGTAATATGGGATATTATGTCTTTGTGCAGATGTTTGTAACCGGCAAAAGGAATCGGAATAGAAGGGTATCATATTGTCAGCCCCGTCCGACTTCTGAACTTTTCTTATTGGTTTTATTTTCAGTTTTTTTTTTCTGAAACACTTTATTTTTTATCCTTTTTCATTTTTTTATTTATTATTTTTTTCACTCACATAAATCGCCAGCATAGGCAGCGAGAATTGAACTTAATATCACAGTTACCGATAAAACCTTTTGCAACATTGTATTGTTTTATTAGTACTACTAAAATTTAATTGTTATCTATCGAACTTTTGCCGATTAGTGATCTTTCGAAATGGTTTACATTTTACCGTTTAACTTTTCTTTTTATTTTTTGTCCAACCGGTTGTATTTAAAACCTGGCCATTTTGAAGACCATCCGTTACGAATTGCACAAATTTCAAATTCATTTGTATCGGAGATGAGCCTGAGGCGCGTGAGATGATAACATTTTTTATTGGCAAAGCTGACATATTGGGCAAACCAATGTCAGGATTACCATGGGGATATTTTCTTAATACTTCCTCGATTTTTCGGGCAACACACTCATTGTCGTCAACTTTACATTTGGTTATATTCGGAGCTGGAAATTTGAAATAAAAAAATGGTAAAAAATTTTAGAACATAATATGAGACTTTGGCTTTTGTATTCAGAAAGTACTTAAAACTGGCACCGGATGTAGTTGTAGTTGAAAATGTATTCGATGTGATTAGCACTGTTTTTAGCTTTCACAGGATATTCATATAAGTTTAATTGGTGGGCATAAAACCGGTACAAATTCGGATATGTTTTCAGCGAATAAACTCTATCAACGAGTTTGGAATAATGATATATATTAGTATATGGTAAATATTTTTGACGAATCCGACCGCTCTTCATAATTTATAAGAAATTTATTAGTGTACATAGATTTATGGATTTCTTAGCATGGATCTTATAATAGTGTAAAAGGACGATAAAAACATAAAGATATCGATTTAATATCTTTGAGGACCCTAACTAAAATCTTATGAGCGTCATATTTGAGGATTAAAAATATCGTCCTGTGGTATTTAATTTAAAGTTCAATAAAATAAGATTGAAGGCGAAGACGCACAAGAACTGTAGATGCAAGGAGGACAAAAATATCCCTCATTCGATTCGACTGAACAAAGATTTAAAGCCTTTTTACCCTACACAACTATGTTGTCAGGGTATTATAGCTTTGTGTAGCCCCAAGAGTTTGTAACGCGGCGAAATATTGGTCCTAGACCCACCTTTAAGTATACCGATCGTCATATCTCGACTAGCTGAGTCTATCAATGCAATTATGGTCCAAACATCGCGAATTTTACATAGAGAAGGGAATCGGGCCAAATGGACCCTGACTTTTGTGTGAAAAAGACAAAATTTGTATTCGATAGCGTATAGATTTACTCCTGAAGAACATAGACGCGAGAAGTTGATAGTATTTCAAAGAGGAGTTGAATTGATACCAATTATATTGTCGTATGTACTCGGATGTGGGAGTTACACTTAAATATTTATATTCTTTAGAAACCCATTACCACACTAGAGGGCGAAAATATAGCGCTGATCCCTTTGAAATTTTATATGAGGATCCAGGTATGGTCAAGGATAACACCTATAATTTTCTAATATGATCAGACAATAATATTAGGATGAAGTGGGCCGAAAACTTAATTTGTTGTGTTTTTTTTCGATATAGGGAATCTGTACAAGTAATTAGAAGGGCTTTACTGAATATGTGTAACTTTCGTTGACCTCTAGGCGATCAAGAGATTGAACCACAGAAATTTATATTTTCGTGGAAGTTATGTAGGGTATCATATGGCCGGTCCCGTCCGATAGTGTTGCCAGCAAAAAAATCAAAAACTTGACCTATGACGATTTTGTTTTGTTAAATGTTCTTGAACAATTCCGATCGGATGGTATATCGAGTAAAAACTCTATCGATATCGACTGTCAGATTTTGCCCAACTTCGGACTGGCTGGTGTGTGGATTTTGATGAATTGGAATCTAGTTTTCACATATTCACAAGTTTTCTCTTTATTTAATTTTTGTGTTATGTTGTTTATAACTTCAATCATAATAATAATAATACCTTTGAAAGGAAATCAATTACAAATATATAAAAAAAAATCAAATTTTCGCTACACTTATATATCTCTTTTTAGTTTTTGTTTTTTCTGAATATTTTAAATTTGTTCTTTATTTTGTCCTTTATTTTTTTTTTCACTCACGTAAATCGCCAGCATAGGAACCGAGTATTAAACATAAGATCACAGTTATCGATAAAAACATTGTATTGTTTTATTAATAATTCCAAAATTTTATTTATTTTTATGTCGAACTTTTCCGGTTTAGCGATCTTTCGAAAATGTTTACATTTGTCCGCTTTACTTTTCTTTTTATAGACATGTTTAATCTTTTTCATAGAATAATTAATTAATTATTAATTAGAATCGCCCTATTAAATTAATTGCGAAGAAATCTATTGAAAAATAAGATTAATAATTATATGATATTGATTAAAACATTTTTCATTCCCAATATTGATCCATAATAATTTATGTAGACTAATTCCTTTTGTGACTTATTAAGGGCTCACTGACTCTGTGTAATTTAAGGTTGAAAAATGATAAAGAAAATTGGAGCGTTAATAAGTGCTTGTTAATGGTAAATGGGTGTTAAATTGCCAGCTCATTAATTGAAGTATCTGTTTAAGTATCAATTTAGTTTTTCAATCGATTTGTAACATGTAGCCATTACATTTTCCCACATAGCTTCTTCAAATCCAAAAATGCTTGAATGCTAAGTTATATTCACAATTTTTTTGTTTTTTTTTATATATATATTTGCTGGTCCCTTTAATTGACCTATATAGTAAATTCGAATAATTTTGCCCAAAAATATGTACATTCAACCCAAGTCTGCTTGTCAATTCCCTGCGAATTTTCTACTTTTCCCCTTTCGACTTATTTTGAGCAGCAATTCACAGTGATTTTTTTCGTATTCTCACTTGTTTCGTCTTTTTTTCAGATTCTAGCATCATCCAAAAGGCAAAATTAACCGATTTGTTATTTCATAGCCAATTTCTAGTTTTTTTATTAAGGGAACCACCCCCCCCCCCCCCCCCCCATTCTCGATTTTAATTTTTCAAGATTTTCAATGGGCTGGTAAATCAATACCAATGCTTGTTAAGGTTTGTAACTTTGCACATATATAATTGAAGATTTAAAAGAGAAGAAAAATAATTTACAAAAAATTGTTGTTATTATTTTGTTGTTGTTTTTTGTAATTAAAGAAAAGTCCTTATTTTTGATGGCGGGCATGATAACTCCTCAATGGAACATCGGAATCCGAAAATTCCAACGGTGTTAGAAAGAGTACATGTCTGGCTCTCGTATGAACTAGGATTATTACTTCGCTCTAAAATTAACAAAATGGTGGACCTTTAAAAAAATATTTTTGGAAAATCGCCGATTTTTTACCAAAAACCAAATTAAAAAATAAGGAAGATCTTCACCGATTGGCTTTATACTAGTTCATACGAGAGCTATACACTCCCAGAGGAACGTTGCAAAATTTGGAACCGATTGGATTATTAGTTTTTGAGTTATCGTGCCCGCCATTCGCAAAAAAATGTTTAGAGAAAAACGCGTTTAAAGTTTGAGAAGCCCTTCAGCCGTCACTTGATGCTGATACAATAAATCGGCTATATCTTCAGGAATTCTTGAGATTTTCACTTGAAATTTTGTAGAGACATTCTTCGAGTCTAATGAAAAAAATTGTTTGCGTTTTCAGAGTTGAAAACCAATTCACAATAATAGATTTTGACAGGAAACTTGAGAGGCAGGCTGATATCCAGGTGGTATCCCTGGATGACCTTATTTATAGGCCTTGAACTTGTACAACATAAAATAAGAATTTGCAATGTATTATAATATGGCAACAATTTCTCTTTTCCCCCTTCAATTAGAATAAGACGAGAACGTGAAAAGGAGAAATTTGTCACTTGTGAGATCATTTATATTTATATTCCACTTTTTCGATAATTAAATGGCTTGGCCATTTCATTTACATGTTTCGATTGTAAACAATATTATTAATCTCAATTAATTTAAATTCTGCAATTATTACAAAAAAATTAAATAATTATGAAGAAGGGTATTCAATAGTTCTTCTTTGGCCTAATATCGAATGATATGACACGTTTATAACTAAACGTTCTTTATAAAATTATAATTTACTAATAATTAAATATTTAACAAACAATAAAACATTTGATCGTGTGTCGACACAAGGGATAATATTATTATTGTTTTTTTTCCAATTAAATAAGTATGACTATATACGATGCGGATATAAACGTACCAATGACCTCGTTCAATACAATTGGAATTAATTGCAATAAAATTGAATAAGAAAAATAAAACCTTTTTATTGTCAAACAGGAATGGATTAAATACTTCATGTTAGAATTCAAAGTAGTTTTTCTTCCACCCGATATAAACATTTTATAATAATTCACTCAATGGCCCTTCCGCCTATAACCCCGCGGAAAATGTTTCAATACTATAAACAAACAATTATTTATATATTGATTTTGTTTTAAATCTTTACAATTATTATTTATTTCCTATAAACAAAATGATACAATTCCATTTGCATATATGTAATTATTTTTTTTTTCTTAATTTTAAAAACTAATTAATAATAATATTTATTAATAAAAATTGATTATAATTAGTTATTGGTTGTGGATTCTATTATTGGCGTTATAATTATATTTTTTATCGTCTATTAGATTAGATCATTGATTAAATTATGGAAAATATTATAACGAAGGAATTTTAAATTGAATGTAAGGAAACAGTTGTTGTTGATTTTATAATTTCACAGCCTTTAATCTATAAAAAATTGGGAAAGGGAATGTGTGAATTTCTTTAAAATTAGGCAGTTATCTCAAAAAGTTAAGTTTTTTTGTGTTTATTTCTATAACATAATCTATTGTCTAAATAACTATCAGTTTTCATTATTAATTGTTATCTTTAATAGCAAACCACTTATATAAAATTTAATTTTGAAGTAGGCATACACTTAACTTTAATAGAATTTCTTCTTATATTATAATTAATGTGACATTGATTGGATTAACATGAAGAAAATAATAATCAGCCTTATTCCGGACATAAATTCACCGTGAATTTTTTCTCTTTTCCCTTTAAAGTTATTCTGAATCAGAATTCGAAGCAAATTGTTTCGAATTTTCACTTTCTGCTGATTCTGAATAAAGTTCGAAAGCGAAAAATTTCGCTTTGGGGAAAAGTGTGTTATCTTGAAGTAAAGGGAGTGGGAGAATGTGATCACATTTTGTGCGAAATTTTTCGCTAATAAATTTAAAGGGAGCTGACTACAAAATTATAAGTATTAAATATTTTTATGAAAAATATCTCCACCATAGTTATTCTATGACTATTTTGAATAGTATAAATGGTTGTATGCATATTTTCAATTGAAAAACAACAAATAAAATGTCATTAGAAATCCTATTGATAAAGATGCATGCTCAACCAAATATTGCCACGGAATGTATAAGGGTAATAAGGAATATTTAAGCCGAGTTTGATGCAATTTGGAGGCGAAATAAATATATTTTGTGTGAGGTTCTGTCTCTCCAGAAAAAAATATTAAAAATTATGGAAAACAACATAGCCAACTTTGCCTGATGAGCCGCTTACCAACGGCTAAACGCGTAATGGTGGGTGCGTAGGTTCTATCTCTGGCTTTCTTTCCATTGCTGAACTTCGATCACTTATCACAACTTCAAAGAGAAACCCCGAATCAAATCATAGAATTATGTTCGCCTTAGTATTGGAGAACTCAAATATACAATAAAAAGGCTACAAAAAATAATTTTTATTTCAAATTTATCGTCTACATGATATAAGGGACAAAAAAAGCAGGAGGAGAGAGAATGCCATAAAAAATTTGGCCACTTTAAGAATTTGGGGAGATAAATATCGAAATTAAATAAAATTATGTAGCGAAATAATAAACTGCGAATTAATTTAACCCAATCGCAGATTTCTTCCCATTATTCGTTGTGTCTTTGACATCGTTCATCGTAATCTGTTGTAGTCGTTGGACTAAATTTCATCAAAACAATAAACAGGTGTTCCACATATCGTTGTATGTTGCCACATTTTCAAATTCTAGTTTATTTTATTTTAATTACGAATCAGTTTTACAGCGGATTCTTGATATTTCACATTTATATTGTTGTAATGTTTAAATAACAATAAAAAGTAACAATTAAAAAATCCACAAATAAAATATTGAAACCTATTATAAAATTAAATTACAATGGGGCAACACACATTACAATTTAAATTACAATATGGCACCACGAATCTTTTTTCAACCACCATTTTCGAAAATTCCCTCTTCAATTAGAATAAGGCGGGAATGTGAAAGCGAAACATTTTTCACAGGCGAGATCTCTTCCTAGCGAATATCCAGAATAAGGCTGAATACCTTCTTAAGTTTTTCTACAGAGAGTAGACCTTTCACAGATGAAACAATTTTATATGAAGGACTTCTAAATGTTCCAGATACAAGATTTTATAAAGGTTTATGCAGAAGTCAGTATGTTATTTGTATAAAATTTCCATAGGTATTCTATACATAGGTGTTAGTGTTCGTTAGAAGAGTAGGTCTTCTATAATTACAATATCATCTATAGGTATTCGATAAACAAAATACCGTCTATTCTTCTTGTTCATATATAGGGTCTTCTATAGATAGAAAATATTTTAGTAGAAAAAATGGAAAAAATCAAGAAAATTAAATAAACATTTTGATATATAATTTCAAATATTACAATGCAGCATTTTATTCAAGAAGGTGATACTGAGAGACAAAAATAAGAGTATTTGAAATAGTTTGTAATAATTATAAAACAAAAAAAAACATTATAGAAAAAGAGAGCAAAAATAACAGTTTTCACAATAAAAATTAAAAATAAATGAAAGCAAATTATAAACATATTTGGAATTTTTGTACATAAGCTATTAAATCTTTCAGCCGATTAATTAGACATATATTGCACATTTCAATTATTATATGATTCTATAAAAAAAATGGCTCCAATTTTGTATACAAGTGTTTTTTTTAACATATACATTTTCGTTTTTTAATAGGATTCAATTATAATACAAACTGGTATTTCAGATAACAAGGCAATGAATATAATACAATCGACTTCAGATCTTCAGAATTTTATATCGACAATATTTAAATCTATAACTCGATAAAACAAAAAATAAATCACAATTCTAATAAAATTTAAAAACACAACTTTTCGATACTTTATAGCCAAATAATACTTTTAAAAATATATTTTCAATTTAAATGAACTGAATGCACCAAAGGGGATTGTATGACATACTCATTGCTGTTTCTTTTTTTATTTCAATTAGTCTACTTAAGTATTTATGAAATCTTGAACCACTAGATTTAAAAATTAGCACGATTAGCATACATATGTATATAATCTTACACGGTGTATTTTCAAAAATCTAGGGCTTAAGGTTGATTTTTTTACTTCTATTATTCTAAGTTTTTTATGAGAATTTGTGATGCGATTGTGTGTATGTCTGTCTCTTTTAAAACTTTGGTGTAAATATGTATGCATGTAATTTCGTAAATGATCTATACAACAATAATATTTAAAATACATTTAAATATTTCTATTTTTGATGTTTGGAATATTTTTGTTAATTTCAATTTCAGTTGATGTTAGCTAAGAACACTACTTCGAGTGATGTCCTCATCAGCATGACTGGAATGGAATTGTGAATGAACCTCAACATCACATCGGTATTGGGTTTGATTGAAAATTTGGAAATCTTCATCGTTTGAATGACTGCTGCTGCTATCATCGGTATCGGCACCACACAATAATGGCTACGCATCTTCTTCGTTGTTGATATCAACTTCGGTATCGGGATTTGTAGATATTCTGCAAAAAAAAAATAGAAACAAAGCAGGTAAATATATTTGCAAGTATAATATGAAATATTAATAAATTTAATTTTTAATTGAATACTGGCTGAGCACACGCATTAAAGCTCTCTTTATTTAGACGTTATTTTATAAACTTCTTGTTTAAGAACATTTTATCTTGTTATAAAGCTTGCGTGTTAGTAGTCATTATTTTTATATAAGTTCAAACGAAGCTTTAATTAGTATAACGCAAGCTTTTATCTGTAAATACAGCTGTGTTGCCGTTTCTGCGTATTATCCGTAGAAAATCGACCAAATATCTCGTTCAAAGAAATTAATATTTTTTATTAATAAAAAGTAAAAAAAAGCGAACTTCTTCAGAGAAGTCACTAAAGAAATAGAATCTCGAATGAAAGCACTCTCTTTATAATTTTAACATTAACAAAATTTAATTGAATTTCTGAACACAATTTTACACTCATAATCGAACTGTAGCGTTAAATTTATTAGGAAATTCAAGAAAGAAAGAGTACCTAAACGAACAAAATCTGCAAATGATACTAATTCACAAAATCTCCAAACTAATGAATTGTTGGGTCTAAGACCGAAGCGTTAGAATGCGTCCAATTTTTAATCAACGGTATATTTGAAGTCGCGAAAAATATCACTACTGTTCAGACAACCGCACCAAGCGATCCAAATCAGTCAATTTCAGTAAATTCTCAAGAAATGGGGCTCATCCAGGACACATTCAGCCTTATTCTAGATATTCGCTAGGAAGATATCTCGCTCGTGATAATTGTTTCGCTTTCACATTCTCCTCTTATTCTGAATGAATAGGGAGAAGCAAGAAATGCGAGATGCGGATTCGAATTTTCGACAATTGCCATATTGTAATTTAAGTTGTAATGTAAATTTATTACCGAAATTTATCGCACAAAATGTCATCACATCTCCCACTTCATGTAATCCAGAATAACTAGTTTTTCCCCAAAACGGATTTTTTCGCTTTCGAACTTGATTCAGGAAAATGAAAATGCGAAAAAAATCGGTGCGAGTTCTGCTTCAGAACAACATGAAAGGGAAGAGCGAACAAATTCACGGTGAATTGATGTCCAGAAAGGTTGCAGATTTTGGAATAATTCAGCCTTATTCTGGATGTCAATTCCACGTGAATACGCTCTTCTCCTTCGACTTATGCGGAACAACAATTCACAGCGAATTTTTTTGGTAGAATGAGAAGACATTTTGTTCGAAATTTTTCGTTAATAAATTTAAAGGGAGTTGATTACAAAAACATAAGTAATAAATATTTTTATGAGAAATATCTACACAATACTTATTCTATGACGATTTAGAATATTCACACCTATTCCGTATGTCGTCGTCGACACAAAACTACGTCGAAGAGAGTCGTCTTTTGCAAATTGGTATTCTCTATGTCGTTGTCGACATTTATCGATAACTATTGAAACTTTTTTGGTATTCCGTAACAAAGTGTGACGACGACGACGATGTCGAAGATTTCTTCGTCATAGTTTTTGTTGACGACGGATGATGACTGGACAAGAACAGGACACATCATTCTAGAATCTATTCAATACGTAATGCAAATTAAAGTGTAAATAAAGACAAATATATGGGATCTATATATAAATCTGAACTGATTTTGACCAATATCAATAAGACTCGTCTATGTGCCAAATAAAATTTCATGCCAATTGGATGGATTTTTCGAAATTTCATCCCGTTCGGATCATAATGGTGTCATGTAACTTGTTTAATATAATACATGGATAGATGGATATGCATAAATCGACTGAAAAATAATTCTATGTATATACTAAAAGGTAACTATGGGTCTATCTCGTTTCTTTTTGGATGTTGCAAACACATGTACCAAGACATAATGTCCTGTGCCACGGTGCGGTGAAGGATACAAACACATTTTTGCACAAAAATATCAAACAAAATAAACAGCTGACCACAATTTTAGAGAGGTGTTTTTTTTTTTTTTTTTTGATATTATCGATAAATAGTCGATATCGTCACATGAGTGTTACAGAATACCAAATCAGTGTCGAAGTGATGTCGATGTCGTTGCGAAGTGATGTCGAAAGATAGATGATGATCGGAATAGATATGTTAATATATGGTAAAACTCTTTTCAAGAAATGTGTTGCCCGCACATTTGAAATCGCGCCAGAGCTCGCTCTAATTTATATTCATAAATACTTACGTTAATATCATTATATTTTTTAATATTAACAAATTAAATAAAACAATTGACATATTAACATTTTTGTCTACTCAAAAGTAAATAAAAGACAACACTACAATGCAGCGATTATAAAAAATATACAAGTTTATTTTTAATAAATTCAATGTATTTTTACAAAATTATTCAAATAATTCATAAGCAGGGCTAAAAAAGGAACAAAAACAACAATAAAAAATTGTAAATAATAAGTAACTAATGGTTATAATGTCGTGTGATGTGGTAAATTTCTCAAAAGCAAGAAAATTAAACTACAAAGTAGGAATGTTGACAGACAGTGAAAAACATGTATGCGATTTAAAGCAAGGTTTTTTTATAATGGAAAAGGGGGAAGTTTAAGAAACATAGCACTACTAATGTAATTAATTATGAAATCTGTTTCTGTTAAATTTAAAAGGAAAACACCTGAATACCTCCACCATAAATAAATGGAATGACACAAATAAAAAAATATTTTTTAATGGAAATAAATATCTTCTAATTTTAAATATACCGCCCAATCATGAATACCAATTCCGTAAACTATCAGCCTTATTGTGGATACTCACTAGCGAAAGATCTCGCTTGTGAAAAAATTTTCGCTTTCACATTCTTGCCTTATTCTGAATGTGAATAGGGAGAAGCAAAAAATGCGAGATGTGGATTCGAATTTTCGTTGAAAAAAGATTCATGTTGCCATATTGTAATTTAAGTTGTAATGTGTGTTGCCTCATTGTAATTTAATTTTGTAATATTTTTCAATATTTTATTTATTGATTTTCTTTTTTAAAATTGTTACTTTTCATTGTTATTTAAACTTTATAACAATATAAATGCGATATATCAAGAATCCACTGTAAAACTGCTTGTAATTAAAGGAAATTAAAGTTTGAAAATATGGCAGCATACAACGGCATGTGAAACAGCTGTTTATTGCTTTGATGCAATTTTGTGCAACAGATGCAACAGATTAATAATAAAAGAACATTTTTTATGATGGCAAAAGCCGCATTGAAGGATGCCAAAAACACAACGTATAATGGGAAGAAATCTGCCAGTGAATTAAATAAATTCGCTGTTTATTATTTCATTACATAATTGTGTGCCTTTTTAATTAATTTCGATATTTTCAGTCTTATTGCGTCTCCCTATGTGAACGAGAAAAATGTTTTACATGCGAGATATCTCCCTAGCGAATATCCAGAATACGGCTGTATGTTTCTATTCCCTATTAATATCGTTCTAATTTCATTTTGGAATAAAAAAAGACACAGGTCTGGCGAAGAGTCCCACATCGGATCAATTAAAGTTCGAGCACAAGCAACAATGCACAATCATAAATCCCAAATTTTCTCCCACATAACATTCTTATGGGATTGTACGCCCTTTTGCAATAACTCAATTGCACTGGAAGCTCAATGAAGACTGTTGCTGTCCCATTTAACACCTAAAGTCATGATTGACACCGGATTTACTCACTGAATCAGTCAGTCTGACAATCGATAACGGAGTCTAACAACAAAATAAATCCTAGATTCTTCTTGAATGAAATAGAGTAATTTTAAACAAAGCTTTCAGCCAAAGGCTTTTTTTAAATTCGCCTCATTCTTTAAAGAAATTCATACAAGACCGCAAGATTTGGTAAAGTAAATCAAATTTGTCTTCTATACACATAGTCGTCTATGGACATCAAAATTCGGCATATAGCGCTTTTAGAGAAAATGAAGAAACTCGAGATCGTCTATATAGCATGCAAGTACCCCTCAGTTTTACTCGTTAAAAGAATTCATTTAGGTAGGTAGATTTGTAGTAAAGATTATATGTTCTAGAAAACACAGTGTGTTTTTACACTTCCCCTCAGAAGTTACCACTTCTTCTGCTTCTCACGTGAATTGAAATTTTCTTCTGTACAACCATAAAATAAACGTCAACATGGTAATTTGCAGAAATTGCGATTCCATACATGCCCGATAGTTTTCAAATTTATGTATTCCATTTTCATTATTCCTTCAAAGTCCGAAGGTACTCCTATACTTTACCATTCTCTCTAAAATATATATTTGGTGCTTTGGTTTGTAAAATCGTATTCAAAAATTCATATCGGTTTGATTATTGCCGATTAGATTTCAAAGACTGAAGACATGAACTTCTTTTTGAGATTTATAGGTCCCCCATACCATTAAAGACCTATTTTTCTAAGACCTCAATTTTCTATAATGTTTTCATAATTTCTGATTAGACTTCAAAGACGCTTCACGATCCCCTCAATATCCAGTCGTATGTCACATCTTGATTTTTAGTATTAATGAGAATATATTTTAATGACCATGTACAAATTAAAACCACAATAACCAAATAATTAATTATTTATTAACAAAATATAAGAAGTTTGTTCTTAATCAACGTATTACTAAAATTAAGTACCCCAAATTTTATAACTATGTACTTATGAACTACTAAAAAAATATAATATACAATTATGAATGGACAAGGAACGGAAGCAAAAAAATACAAATTTTATAAAATATTTAATCATATGTATATGTGCGAATTAAACAAAGCTTTATACAAAGAAAAATTGTATATTTAAATTGTAATAAATTATTAAATAAATATAATCACAAGAGAAATATAAAATAAATAATAAACATTTTCAATAATTTCGATATGATAACGAAAATACCGGTATGCCACTGTCATGTAATGACAATTCACTATAAAAAGTGTTATTTTTTTCAAATCCATGAAGAGATATGGTATTTAGCGATGAAGCGGTGGTTGATGATGATTTCCCCCCGAAAAATGAATATTTAAATTATGGCCATTAACAATTTTGTTTATTATGTAAACCATACATGTAATGTTGATCGATTCCAAAATCCGTACAATTGTTTAATCCACAAACATAAGATGATCCAATACCCATTGAATGGTTTCCATTTGATCAAACAGAAAAACCCCAATTATAATTGATTATTTGTTTTTTTTTTTTTTTAATTATTAAATTAAATTGGATGGTTTTTCCAAATTGCCATCAGAGCACAATCCGTTTGTTTCGTTTTTATTTTTTTTTTAATTTATATATGGCACATGACATTGTGCGGCAGCCAGCATCAGGTCCAGATGATTTAATATCAATTATGGTGGTTGTTCATATATCGTTGTATATATATCGAAGATGTTGAAAATATAGAAAAATCAATAAATTTCTTTTTGTGCTTTTTTTCAATATTTTTTGATTTGATGCCAACAATAAACATAGATTAGAGACACTTGTTTTTCACCATCTGGCTAATTTTTGTTTTTTTTTTTCTTTTTTATATAAAATATAATTTATTAGATTATAATAGTAGGGTAATGGGACGTTCAACTAGCACTTTTGAAATCTTTGCAAATTATAAGAAATACTTTTTGTTTTAATTTTTAGTTGTTATTAGTTTTCCACAGACAAAAAAATACGAATTGTATTTTGTTGTTATTGTTAAAACACATATTTTGGGGGAAGATTATTGGTATTGTGTGTTGTTCAATTCCATTACAATAACAAATTTCATAGACAATTTGTTTGCCAAAAGGGAATGTATTTTTTGTGTTGTAGTGTTGAGTGATTTTTGTTTTTGTCCATTTTCCAAAATGTTTTCAACGGTCATCGTCATTAGAGAAATTTTGAATTTCGATTTAGCAGTCATTATGGCCAAATTGTGTATAATTTCAATCAATTTATGGAGGAGGCACACACCAAGATACCGTCACAATACACACAGGAATACAATTAAAACAGATAAAAAACAGCAATACAAAAAAACAAAATTGGACAACAAATGTTTTGTTGACATGAAACAGAAAACAGAGAAATATATATTTAATAATTAATTATAATTGAAAGTATATAAAAAACATGATAATACACACATAAACATAAGTTAAATGTAAGGAAAAGCCAAAACCATTCAAAAGTTTTTTTTTGTTCGTTTTGAATTTCACATAACACTAACCGTAAGAAGTATTTATACACTAAACATTGAAGAAATGGAAAGTGGATATAGGATTTGAATTATAATATCAGAATATTTGAATTAAGTTGTAGTTTCTTTTTTAAATTCCATATATCCTACATACTATACTCCAAATCCACCAACCCTATATTCCCAATGTTTTGTTTACCATGCATAGTAGTTCCTATACAACTCAAATAATTGGGTATTCATGCATTCCAAAATAAAAATAAAAAATATTTTTCTATAGATTTAAGAGAAACGTATTGTAAGTATAATCCCATGCAACATTCCTTTTGAATCCAGTCCTAGTCCATATTACAAATACTAGTTGCTTTAAAATATAATTTGTTTTCCAGAACTGCAATAATATTCTATGTTTCGAAATCTTTTTTGATTTTTCATTTACAATTTTAAAAAGATTCACCAAAGAACATACCACATTGATTTGATATTTTTGTTGATAAATTGAAGAGAACAAAATTTAAAAATTAAATTAAAAAACATTAACAATTAAATGTGGTTTCATTACAATATCCTTATTCTGGATATTCGCTAGGGAGATATATCGCTTGTGAAAAAATTTCGCTTTCCAATAGGGAGAAGCAAAAAATGCGAGATGCGGATTCGAATTTTCGAAAATGGTTGTTGAAAAAAGATTCGAGTTGCCATATTTTAATTTAAGTTGTAATGTGCGTTGCCCCATTGTAATTTAATTTTGTGATATTTTATTTATTGATTTTCTTTTAAAAATTGTTAATTATAAAGAAAATAAATTATGTGAAACAGCTGATTATTGCTTTGATGCAATTTACAACAGAATCCAAATAAAAGAACAAAGAAACGACGAATAATGGGAAGAAACATGCGAATGAATTAAATTAATTTGCAGTTTATTTTTTCACTACATAATTGTATGCCGTTTTATTTTATTTCCCAAAATTCTTCAAGTGGCCAATTATTTTATGGTATGCTGCTCCTCCTTTATTTCGTCCTATAAATCAGACACACGATAAATTTGAAAGAAAAAATTTTTATTTTATAGCTTTATTATTGTCCTTTCATAATTTTTATTTGAGTTTTTCACTGTTAAGCGGCTCATCTGGCAATTTTGGCTAAGTAGTTTTTCCATAATTTATACAAAATGAATTTATTTCGCTACCAAATTGCATTAAACATGTCTTAAATATTATTTAGCCTTTATAACTTCCGGGGCACTATTTGGTTGAGTTTGCATCGTTATCAATGGGATTTCCAATGATTTTGAGTTAAAAAAATATGCATACAACCATTTATAATATTCAAAATTGTCATAGAATAAGTATTGTGTATATATATTTTTCATAAAAATATGTTATACATATATTTTTGTTGTCAGCTCTCTTTAAATTTATTTGCGAAAAAATCGCACAAAATGTCCTGTAATCCAGAATAATTAATTTTTTCCCAAAGCGGATTTTCCGCTTTTGACCTTCATTCAAAATAAGGGAAAGTGAAAATACGAACAAATTCGCTGCGATGTCTGGTTCAGAATAACTTTAAAGGGAATAGCGAACAAATGCACGGCGAATTGATGTCCAGAATAAGGCTGTTTATGTTACTATGCATCAAATTTACAGTTCGGAGGATGTAGGTACAATATTAAAAGAACAGAGGCCGAAGCTATAAATTCTCACCCAAAGAAATACTTATTTCGAATAAGTCTGTATAATATCTCAAAATCTAATCAACGGATTTCAACAATTCCATTATTTCAAATGATCAGAAAAAAGTACAAAAGTTTACATGGAAAAAGTAATCAAATTAATTACAGCACGCTGTCATCAATTCTTGTGCGGATAAAACATACAAATAATTTATAAAGAGTATTAGGTTTGGATTTGATTATTGTTTCAATACCACCCATAAAACAAAAACCAAGTAATTAAAAAAAAAAAAAACATTTTAAATAATACACAAAATTAAAATAATACACAGCGTTAAATATTAAAAAAATAAGGTTATAATATTTTGTACTTATTTCCATATACATAAAGCACATATATATACAAAGCAGTTAGATATACGATATTACACTATATAATTATTTTTATAATGGTATTTACATTTACTACTTTTACATATTACTAAAAAAACTTAAACAAATAATTTATTAGCATAATTAGTTAAATATTAACAAAAAAATAAATATAAAATATAATATAATGTTTAAATTTTAATTATTTACAAACACTTGTTTAATTATTATGTTATTTGTTTATTGCCCTTTACAATTGTTTATTTTTATTTAGCTTGGGAAAGCATGTGGAGGAGTATTATGATGGGATTATTGGATTTTTTCCGATACGGTGGTAATGGAAGGAGGTGGTAGTTGTGATTGTGGTAGACTGTTAGGTATATTTGCATTTACTATTTCTATTGATACACCACTGTTAGAGAAAAAAATTAGGAAAATTTTCCAAGAAAATGTTGAAAAAATTAGTACAAGTTTACATGTTATTTCGGAGAAAGTGATAGTAGAAAAGACATACCAAGGAAAGAAGACAGAGATAAAAACTTAAAGTTTTAGTATTTATAGAGTTAAATTGTGGAGATTCTTGTTATAAATCTTTTAAGAACGAAAAAATGGTGCAAGGAAATTGGAAAATAAAAAATAATAGAGGTGCATTTGTTAGAGATTCAATAGAGTGCGTGCTCAGCCAGATTTGTTTGTTTTTTGTGTGTGTGCATATTTTTTGTGTATAAATAAGAGTTTTGTATAGATTCCGACTTACCTTGCATATGTGGAATTGGCATTTTTTATTGAAAAACTATTTTGGCTTGGAAGTACCCATTTTTGGACCCACTGTAAATATAAAAAAGAAACCATTATGTTAACTTAATTAGATAAGCAAGGATATTGGGTTATAATAAATATTTCAATTCAATAACAATTAATAAAATTAAAGATATACACTTTGGATATACAACAGTTCAGTTGAAAAGTCCTGGTCTGACCTGTCGATTGCAAAGTCTTACCCTGACTACATAAATTTAAGCTAGTCCTTCATCATTTCACATCCTCGGATTTTTAATTTCATTCGAGTCGAGTGATATTGATATTTAACATTAGTGTTACCATGCTCTGTATATCCGCCGTTCTTATTACTGATATTTTACCTTGAAGTACAAAATATGCTGTCAACATTGTATGCCTTTGAGGGTTTAAATAAAGTTTGAATTATAATTCTTTGAAAGAAAAATACAAATCATACTAGAATATTGATAATAGCATTTAAGTATTCTTCATTGTTGAAACTAGTTGTCTAACAATATTTGTTATACCTACAAACGTCTATCAATTCAAATGACAACTTTAAAATCTTCCAGATATTTTGTAATTTTATGATATACAACCAGAATCGAAAGATAATAAGAATTTTGTTATCTATCTACGTGATTGTCGGGGCGAATGTGCAAAAAAATGTGTAATACCTCAAATAAATGTTGTTGTGAACGATAGCAACAATTAGCACGTTAGTTTAATCAATACCCTTTTGAGATTGAAGTTGTCAAATTGTTTTAAAGTAGACGATTTTTGAGTCATAAAAAAATCAAAGGAATCCCCCTTCATAAGTATGGGTACTGATAAAAAATAAATACTTTTTTGGTATGGCAACAGAAAAAAAAATTATGAAACTGTATTCACATAAAACTCATAATTTTAAAGTTCATTAAACTGCTGAACAAAAATGGAAGACAAAAGAAAATTTTGAAAGAACTAATCCACTCTGACTGGCATACATAAGAACATTGTTTAATAGCAACAATGCCGCCGACAAGGAGGGGAATTTCAAAATAACATTTTTTACGTTTTGCATAATAATAAGCTCTAGTAGCCGAAACTCTTTCACAAAGATACGAAATACGCTTTTCCCAAATGCTGGGCGTCTTAGTGTACATACGATAATTGTAATAGAATTTGGCATAGAAAACAAATAGATTTTATATATGTGAACAAAAAAACTTACCCGATTATTCATAAAGCTTTTATTGCCCATGCACGCAATCATATGTATCACAAGATATAGATTAAATAATAAATATAAAATGGCAAATATACCTGTAAAAAACAATAGTTGATATTAAAATTTACACTTGAATGTATAAGAGGAAAAGAAGAAATGCCAAAAAAGTAATCAAAAATCACAATTATATGTTTTAATATGTTTGTTAATAAATATGAGTCATTTTTTTAATTTCAGTAGAAGAATAGCGTATTAGGCTATAAGTTCAATTTAATTCAGTTGTGCAGATTCTTTATAATGAAAAATCGACAAAAATGATTCAAATCTTAATGTAAAATTTCTTGAAATCGGGGTGTCAAACCCTATAAACAAGGTTCTTTCAAGACATTTACACACCAAAAATATATATAAATGAGGTATATCTCAGGTGGTGAAGATATTTCGTTTAGTATTCGTTTTATTACAGCAATTTTCATTCTCAATGATTCTCTTACACATTTGAATTACTTCACTTTTATTCTCAAAGATTCTGCAAAACGTCTAAAATGTTATAACAGATATCTTATTAGATTGTTCATCAGTTTTTTGGCATTTCATTACTTTCAAAATTAAAAAATGAGTACTTACAGACTACAGCTAAAACACCTCCTTCAATACTTAAAGCTTCAACTTGATTTATAACAAAATATAAATTAACAGCTATAACAACTATAGTTAATAAAATTGAAACAACTTTATTGCCTCTGTAAAGAAAAAAATACACAAAAATTATATTATTAATGAATTAAATTATTAAATTAAATATTAAAATAAAAATGTCAAGGTAATTGCTTTGGAAACTTTCATGATGAAAATGAATTCGATACAATTTGTCATGAAATCTCCGAAACTAGACACTCATTCTTTATTTATTTTCAAAACAAAATAAAAGTTTATTTTTACATGGAATTATCAAACAGTCTCATAGTGATCTTAATTTTCAAATTAATTTGTAAGTCAAAATATCGAAATGTTAAGAAATTAGAAAATATGAACTACCCCGACATTAATTAGTTTGCATTATCGAGAGTTCAATGTTTTGAATGTTCGCATTTATCGAGAATTCACCGTATTAGATTTCCATTTCAAATCGTTATGACAAATGAAATATGTTTCTGTCTGTAAATTAAAATACTTACACTCCATTAACAAATTCACCCATAATTGCTGAACACGATGTAAATGCTATTGTTGGTATGGCAGCAAATGGCAATTGCAATGACATAACTGCATTCAATATATCATTCATATTAGTTAAATCTTCCATGCGACTAAAGAAAGCCAAAAAGAATGTGGGAATAATGGCAATGAGCCGAGTGAACAAAACACGACGCCATCTGGGCCATTGCAAATTCAAGAAACCCTCCATCGAGAATTGACCGGCATATGTACCAGTCATTGTCGAACTCTGACCAGCAGCCAAAATGCCAACACCCCAAATATACATGGCGGCAGCACCGAATGTACAACCCAAAAATAAGCCACCTTTATACAAATCGGCATCAATGATTTCGGTATTATTGCCAAATGAGATGACGGCATCTGCGTACATTGGTTGATTTTCACAGACTTGTAACTGTAGGAGTAAAAATAATTGAATTGAAGTGATTCTTGCAAATCATGGTGGCATTATATCAACTTACCACATCAGCATTTGTTTTACCAAACATTCCATGGGCAAATACCGATACAACAAACAAATTAATAATGAAGGAAACGAACAAAGCCACTGAGGCTTCAATGAAAAAATAAAAATTGGCTTCACGAACTTTAGTTGGCTGACGACGATCAACATCACGAGACTGTAAAAGAAAATAAATCAATATTTAAATTTTATGAATAATTACAGATAAATATAAAATCTCATGTTTATCTTTGTCCGACATACCTTAACCAAAGCGGAATGCAAATATAAATTATGTGGCATAATAACAGCGCCCACTACACCTACTGCCTGCAGCAAAACTTGTGAGTCGCAATCTTTACACCAGGGTATAAACATACCCTCCAACACTTCGCCTTGATTGGGAGCCGAAACAACATACTGGAAAAAGAAAGAAGAAGGACAGGTGATAAGTAGGTATATGTAGGAAATTAAATTTATATAAATATGGATACAAGGGTAATACCACAGAATCTTTATAAGAATGTATTAATTATATGATAACTATATTATTTAATATAAATACAGTTATCTGCCTTTTTTAATACTTGTCACTATGATATATTCAGGAAGTGCCAAAAATTGTTTATTTTACTTTTCCATAAAAAACTTCTAAGAAAATACTAGATTTGTTTAATCATAAAATCCAAAGAAAAGAGTAAACATTATTCACGTAGACGATAAACCTCTGAAGTGGTTGACGCGACAACTATAAAAAAGTCAGTTAAAATATGAGGCAAGTGTCATAAATTTCACGAAATCAAACAAAACTACTGGGTAATTATCTCAAGTGTTGCTTCTCTGCCACGAGAAAAGGAAACAACCCGTACACATTCACACCCACTGTAAATATTTGAGCAATAAATGAAGAAGATTGTGACATATATGTACATATTTACAATATGCAGGCAGATAACTAATGTGATGAGTTTAGAATTGTTTGTATACCGTCTATACAAGAATAACAAAAAGAATAACTGAAAATGAAGGTCAACATGAGGCCAATATAGATTTTAATATACTATAGCGTTTGTTTTTAGTTAGTGTAGTTAAATTTTTTTATAGCTAGATCGAAAATTGGGTACCCTATAATTTCTTTGATTTCTGGGGACAAAAGAGATACTACCAATAGTAAAGCATATTTTAATTCAAAAAGCTTCCTCCGTTGATATTCATTTTGAAAAATATGAATCTAAAATAACTCTTTATGGCGTTACAAACGTTTGAATTGAAATAAATATACTCTCCTTAGACCCAAAGTAATGTAGTGGGTATAAAAAAACAATAGATAAGAATGTTTTATAGATATTTGTATGTGTATGTAGCACAAGTGATGAATGTAAATTTTAATATGTGTCTTGCTTTCTGTGATGTGCATTTCCCTTTCGTTAAATAAACAAAACACACAAGCTACAAGACATCCGCAATAAATAAATAACAGCTTTTTCCTGGAAATTTTCTGAAGTATGAAGCACATCTCAAACAAATTGAAAGTGAACCCCCTAAAAGGGAAAAAAGTACAAGATACCCACAATTAAATATATATGTGTAATTTGGATTAAGATATAGATATATAACATATTTCTATATCTTTTTCGACAGTTTTCAACACATTTTAAACGTATGTTATTTTAAAAGACAAACAACCATTAATTAATATCTTCTAAAAACTTGAATTTTCATATATATAATTTCGGCTTCTCTAGGTATATGTTCAAAATTCTTCCAAACCATTGTCCATTCTATTTTTTAATCTCTATACGTGACTAACAAAATCAAATCCTTTGGACATTAATTTTATAATCTTTAGTGAAAGCTTCAATAAAATTCTACTTGTGCTAGGTGTCTGGTATTTGAGTGCCATATTTTGCCTGTGATTACATACTCTCAACATTTCTTATCATATGTTTTCATCTAATCATAATTTATAATTCATCAAATTACAAAAGATTTACTACAACATTCATTAAATCAATTTCTCAGCTAAATCTGCCTTTGTGGGATTGTTCTTATTGTACAAATAAAAAGACTTGCTATAATTTCACACATTCTGAAAATATAGAACAATGGCAAAATTAACAGATATCATCATCATAAACAAACATACAAATACAGTAGAACCTTTTTAAAATAATACGAATCCAAAACCTAGATTATTTACTAAATCTAACCTCTCAATGTTTGGCAAATACATTTTAAATTTGCTCATGCTACTAACATAATGTTTCCACTGCAGATAAGTCGCGACACTGAATCAATGAAAAACTCATAAATAAAATAAACAAATATTTAGACTAAAATTAAAACACAACACATAAGCAGCGAACTGCGAACAAACACCTGTATCAAGACAAACAAACAGGCAAATTTTCACAGAATCAAATGCAATTCCATTTGATAAGACCTCAAGACAACACAATACATACCTCATAACCAAATGTCACAGCCATCACGGTGATAAGAAGACCGAATAGAAATTCAAGTTTACGTAGACCGTACTTATCTAAGAACAAAAATGTAAATGTGTCCACTATGGTTATCAATACACCGCCCCACAAAGGAATGCTGCAATGGACAGAAAAAGAAGAAGATGAAAATATGACTAACTTCAATTCAATTCAAAATAAATTATTTCATTCACTTACACTTTATTGGATAGTAAATATATTGCAACAGCGGTACCTATGACCTCTTGCATATCAGATCCAATGATTGCAATTTCAATCATTATCCATAATATAAAGCGTGGCACTTTTTTATATTGACGATAGCACATTTCAGCTAAATGTAGACCGGTTACAACACCCAATCTTTATTGTTGTGACGGATAGAGGGAAAGAGAAAGATAATTTACATTAATTGTTTCTTTCTTAATGACATTAGTAGTTCGGATGCCTACCTTGCAGCCAAGCGTTGCATCAACAAACCCAACACGGTCGCCCACAATAGAACCCATAGAATTTTATATTTTGCTGCAGCACCACTTTGTAGATCAGATTCAATGTTACCCGGATCGAGATAGGCAATTGACATCAGAAACCCTGGACCAGTGAACGCCCATAATTTGCGCCAACTGAAACCAATCTGTGAGAATGCAAAAAAAAAATTAATAAATTATTTTCATCAAAAAAGAATTAAATGAAAAAAAAACAGAGTGTCACCTACCGATTCTGTTTCGGGTATAAGAACTTTTTCATCACTGAAATAGGCCTGTTTGGATTGACCCTTTAGATGTGTGGCCTCATTTGGTACTATCTGTTGTTGCAGTCGTGTTGTAGATGAAGGCACTCTGTTGCTGGCCAGATCATCTGCTGATGAAATGCCATTGTTTGGATCCTCATTTCGATTATATCCATCATTTGATGACATTCTTTTGGTGGGATAATCTGAAATAAAAAAAAAAACAAAACTAATTAGAATGATTTGTAAGAATGCTTTAAAATACATGTTGAATATATATTTTTTATTTTATTAAAAGAGTAATATTTTTTTAGGAAGAGGAAATGCCATTGTGATAAGAATAGTTTGTGTATTTTATAGCTGCTATTTTACAGTTACAACTACAAGAATAGCAAATGATGTTGTTTTTTAATGATAAGAAGAAAGTAGTTGATGTGGCATGTTCATTGATGTTGTCGGTTCTTATAAAGGCATTTTTGAAATAATTCAACCTTATAGGGGTATGATGTGGGAATTTCATTTAAGTTGACAATTTATTCTATACATGTCTATGCCTCACAGCCTATGAATTACAAAAACGACTAAGAACTGGAACCTCATGGAATTGAAGGTAATCAATGGAACTAATGAAAATTTAAAATAAAACCGTACGAATATTTTAATATTCGACATCTATTTGAGAATTGTTATTTATAGTATGAATCTCTGGAATCCTGATTTTCTGTTGTCATAAACTCTTATTAAATTCACAGTGGTAATGTTTTTAACTCTTGTTTTTACACAGAAAGAAAAATTCCCGTCTCAGGAAGATAATAAAATTTTTTGTTATCCAAAAAATCACCGACTTTAAAATATTTGTCTTGCTCATGCTTTGATTTTATTTGAATTGTGTGTTTAACAATAATAATAACTATTAAATTATATTATTTTACAACTATAAAGATATCTATATCTTCTGTGCACACGCAATATTCTCAATGTGTCAAGAAAGTGATTTTTTTATCTGCGGTTAATGACTAACAATCAACGACCAATCATAAAACAATTCACCTTTTGTTGACATTAATTCATATTTTTATTATATATAATGCATTGATTATCTCTTGAACATTTATTAATTGACAACCTAAAAGCATACATTATTTCAGCTACGAAATAATTAAACTTTTCTTATGTGCAAATAATTATAAAGAAACCTTAAATAAAAGTGGATTGGGGATCGATAATTTTTCTATCTAGTGTATTTACCAATTCCGGTTAATTTGGAAAATTTATTTCAACCTTTAAAAGTGTGATCAGTTATATTTTTGATATTCTATATACCTATGACCAAATGATTTCAATAGATCTCTCTACGATGATTTCAACATTTAAACAATATCTGTTATTGCCTATGATACATGTGTCAGTTTTTTTTTTTTTTTTTTTTTGTTATTGTCTTCTAAAGAAGACATCATTTTTTTATTCCAGATATCAGTTACACACTTACATCAAACAGCATATTCATTGTCAATGGCGTGGCTTCTACGAAGTAAGTTCATTGTAAGAAGACACCTTTATAAACAATCGAAATAGTGAGAGAAAAAACGTGTATGTGTTTCGTCATTTTCCGCTATTTATCTATTATTCGATTAAATTGTTTTCAAAAAAAAATACACTGTTCGACTTTTATATCTTGCGAAATTATGAAAAACAAATATAAGCAACAACAACTAGAAATAATGAAAAACATTAAATATATATATATATATATATATATATTTTAATTTGAAAACCAATAATTATTTAAACAAATGTATAATAACATACTAAGTCGGTTCCCGAATCTATAGAATCTACTATTTTTATTACGATATCGTAGAAAATAGTAAAAACTAGTAGATTCTTGCAGAACGGGAACAGACCAACTGTCATATACTTCTAAAAAAATTCCCAAGTTGAAAGCCTTATCCTCGTTTATGTATTACCTTATAAAAATGTTGTTAATTGTCTAAATGATTTTTCTTTTCTTGTTTTTGTTTAATCTGCCTTTTCGAGTGCTTTTAATTTACACCTTTATAACTATCAATTTTACAAAACCAAAACTATTAGTAACATATTTATAACAGATATTACATAAATATTAAAATCTCCCATGCTGAATTATTTCCTATCTCATAGATGCGATTATCCCAAATTTGTAATCAAACCTCGCTTAAGAGATAGCTTTGAAAGCCATGCGGTTAAATTGTTCAATGCATTATTTTTATTTATTGTTTGAAGACTTTTTGTAACGTAATTGATTTCGTAAGGAAATCAATGGCGCGACTAGCTGGTCACTTCAATAGCACTTGGCTTTAAGTGTTTGACAGACATTCTTGTTACTGCCAAAGATGGTACCACATTTGAAAATTGTAGCTTAAAGGCAAACGTGATTTTTATTCCCGAAATAGGCATAATATTAATTGTGTGGCATTAATGAAGTTTTGCAGCATGAACACCATTGGAGATTTTGTGGTTATTTTTTATTAATTTCGATTAAATTGTTCTTGACATGGCAATACGACGCAAGAAGAAAACTAATTTACGTGGAATAGGAAGAATTTGGTTTTAATGCAGTCAAGATATTCAGTTGTGTTGTTGGTGTTCAGAAACAATATCCAACCCAATGATTAAAAAAGTAAAAAGTTTCATTACAAATTTTATTCGCCTTACTTTAGTATGGAAACAAATAATAATTTGCTTAACTAAGATTCTGATTTTGTTGCTATTGAAACAGATTTAAAACAACTCCAATTGATTTAATTAAATCAATCGGAGTCGCCTTTTGTTTATATTTGTATGTCGGTTCGGTAAAATTTTCCAGACCAGGTCAAAAAAATGGAACACAACTCGGATAAAGATGTAATAACTTGAACCAGACAAACTCAGGTAATCTGGATGACACTTGTAATGTTTTCCATACTGAAATATTTGAAATCAAAATTACCTATATGAACACAAAGCTGGGAATATACTCACCAATATACCCCCAATAATATTATTTCATTTTGACATGAGTCTTAAATAGCGAAACAAATACATTTTTATCCACTCTATAACTTTCATAAAATAATTTAACATACCAGACTATAGCCGTGACATTTGTCTTGAAAAATCAATTCCTCATTGCTATAGATTTTCCTTTGTTCCTAATGGGGCATTGCGAAAATATTAATAAGCAATTTAACACATATTTTTTGTATTTCAAAAATAAAAAATGCAGGTTTGTAAGTATTCAATTTGTTGTTGTAATACAAAGCTGTTTCATAAAAAAAACAAAGGGCAACGTTTTTTTTATAAAAAATATGTAATTTCCCTTACACAGACATTTCATAGCACGTTGCTGCCGCTATTAGCCAGAGATTATTTTTGTCGGAACCTTTAAGAAATAATTTGTATGTACACTGAAAGAATATTTTGAATTGGACAGAATATTTTTTTATTAACAAATACAAAGATTATAAAAAAACTCGGAACTCCTAAATACTTTCATGTATAATTAAAATTTACAGTGATGTTTTAAAGCAAATATTTGAAGATTTTCTTCCAAACATCTAATTTTCAAACGTTGAATTACCGATCAACGGTATTGTTTGTTACAATATTCAAATAAAACATTTTTGATCGACATTAATTTTTCTCTGTGCATTATTGGGGAATAAAGGTTACAAATACAAAATATTCAAATCTTGATGATTCGTGCGAAACACAAAAATATAATAAAAAACAAAACACAAACGACAACAAAACCATCGCAAATTGTAGGTGTCCGTCCATTGACTTATTGATAAGACAATCAAACGAAACAACGCGATCACACAGACCAGAAAACCCCTTCTCATGACGGACGGGTTTAAAATAATTTTGTAACCCCCTTCACCACCTCTTACATGTTTTTCGTTGTTTGTATTCCTTTATTTTTCCTCCCATTCAGAGTTTTTTTGTGTTATTTTATTTATAGTCATCAAATCAATTAAAAATTGTTGAGTCCAAATTATTTGCAATTGTCAAATGAAATTTTTGCGTTTTTTGCATTTGTTGTTTTCGAC
This sequence comes from Musca vetustissima, assembly GCF_032173495.1. Lineage (NCBI taxonomy): Eukaryota > Metazoa > Arthropoda > Insecta > Diptera > Muscidae > Musca > Musca vetustissima. The sequence goes on from NW_026880519.1 coordinate 254,756, forward strand.
TGTCTGACGGACTGGAGATTGGAGTGTGTGCATATGTACAAACAATTTATAAATTATTTTAATAAATTATTTGTGGAAAAACTTCAATAATCACTTAGAAAATTACGGCAATGAAGTCAAGCGTAAAAACTTATTGCAGTAGAAAAAACACCAGAAAAAGTTCAATTATTTCTAACACCAAGGTTGCAGTTATGAAAATAGCCAACAAACGACATGGTCGGTCGATTAAAGCACGGACTACATACATTCTGCTAATTTTTTGTTTACTGAGTATACAAATTATTATATGACCAAACTATTGTACAATACTAAAACTATTTTAATGGAAAGTTTTATTTTTTTTTAAATTTGAATTTTTTTACAGAAAATTCTAGTCAGTATCGGTACCACCCTAATATATGTCTATATATATACTCAATCAACTTGCATGCATTTATATCAATTCCATCAAATAATTATTTAGCAGTCAACTGTTTCGCCACCGTTTTTAATGTCTATCCAATAATAAATTGAATTGTTGAGGAAATTAGTGTTTTCAAATTTATTATTTAACGAAATAATCTCCTATAAACGCAACAATAAAAGAAATCGCCTGCATGTGTAAACTTGTCGTTGGTAAAATAATACAAAAAAGTCAATGTCAACAGGTATGTGAAAATTTAAAAATAAGATTTCCAAATGAATGTACATATCTATGTGATTTTCCCATTAAAAATCTTCTAATTGAGGGTTTTCAAAATAATGAAATATAAAAAATTATTTTACAGATCGAACGCAATGTTTTATAAAATCAGGACATCATTTGCAATGAAATTAAAATAAGATTTTTATTTGCGCTGGCAAATGAATACCAATGCTTGTTGAGGTTTTGTAACTTTGCACATAAATATTTGAAGATTTAAAAAGAAAGAAAAATAATTTACAAAAAATTTTTGTTGTTGTTTTTTATGATGAAAAAAAGTCCTTATGTTTGATGGCGGGCATGATAACTCGTCACTGGAACATCGGAATCCGAAAATTCCAACGGTGTTAGAAAGAGTACATATCTGGCTCCGATGAACTAGCATTTTTGTGTCAAAATTTGGAACCGATTGGATTATTAGTTTTTGAGTTATCGTACCCGCCATTTGTAAAACACTGCTTCGAGAAAAATGCGTTTAAAGTTTGAGAATCACTATTGCCGTCACTTGATGGGCTATATCTTCAAGAGTTCTTAAGATTTTCACTTGAAAATTTGTAGGGACATTCTAGAATTAGAGTAGATTCGAATTAAATAAAAATAACTGACACAGAGAATGAGGGGGGTCCCCTTAAATTTATATTTTTGTAAAATTTTTTCTGCTGAAAGAAGTTCAATATGAACATTGTATATTTGGAAATATCTTTACTACTAAACTTAACCTTACTCAATATGCTAAGGTGGGAGTAATTGTGAAGTCCGAATCTAATACGTCAGTGCTTTTCTAGATATACTCCCATATTTCTGTAGATGGTGAACATTTGTGTGACTTCAAAATGTTGTTGAAATATTAATAATTGCCGTTTTATGTTTAATATATGTAGCTAATTTTTATTAGTTCCGATTTTCGTAAATACAGACTTATCCCTTTTTCACGCTAGAGCAATAAATTTGTTTATTAAAAAAATATGCATCACATTCACAATTAGCATTAAAACCGGTTTCCCACATTTTCGAAGATCACCCAAAAATACAAATACAAAATACAAGACATTTTGCCCTCTTTATTTACAGGTTTTACTTTCAATGGCAACAAAACATAACCCGGTTTCATAATATGTCATCTGGCCTATTCAAATTTAAATATTTTTTAGGTAATCTAAATAAATCAAAATACAAAAAAACGAACATTTCTTTAAAAACAACAAATCCGATGTGGTGTGTAAACTATTTATTTCAAGAGCAAAATAATTATTAATTGGTTATTAAATTTAGTTGCCACTTTGAATAATTGTCAATAAACAAACATCAGTATTCAATATGAATCAAATCGACAAGTATTTTCAAGAAATAAAGAATGGAAGAAAACACACAAAAACATTGTACAATTCTTATCAGACAAAAGAAACAAAAACAAAACTGACAAGTTCATATTTGCCAATTACTGTGAGAGACGGGGACTGGGTGCAATGAGAAAATAGCTCATTAATGAATATGGGAGCTGAATGTAAACAAAGAGAAAATAACGTAACGTGGATATCTTGTGAATAGTCAGCCAGTAAATAAAAACGCAACTATGCTGTGCTGCAAACATTTACCATAATGTTCATATACAAAATTAATTAATTGGGCTTTAATGTTATTTTCTTTTAAAATAACAACTATTTTGTATTTTTATTTATACATAAAATAATAATTTTCACACGAACAATACGTTTACTTTTGTTTAATCATGAAACAAATAGAACACACACACCCTCTCTCTCTCTCCCAACATGCCAAAGAGAAAGAAAGTTATCAGAGAAAAAGAACAGTAGAAACAAAATCTCATATGCTGTTGGCATATCACACACACAAACATCTACATGGAGATTTGCACACACATTTCGACTCACTTCGTAATGAAAACACGATAAAAAAAACTTATTAAATGGCACACATTTCTGTAAACTTTACAGTGTAAAGTTTTATTTTTTATAAATTAAAAAGCAAGTAAAAAACATAAAGACCTCCACCATTAACCAGACTCACTTATAAAAATATTTCGAAGAAGAAATAGTTAAAGGCGCGTAATTGCAGCTCGAACAGATGCTTTTGATCTATTTGTAAATTAGTAAGTTTTTCTTTTTTGTTAAGAATTGTGTTACTGGAGTTCTTTCGTTGATGCCGTCTTTTTTTGTATTTATTCAGATTATTGTACAAATCACACGTTGGCGCTCTTTGTTTCGTATAACAGACAGAAAAAAAGAATGGACTATTTCATTTCCTATTTGGGTTAACAACCAACGGTGAGGGAATTTTCTTTTTACCACATACAACACACACACGCACCCATACACATCAATCAATGAATGTCAAAGGTATAAAAACACTTGTTTCAATAATTCTAATTTTTGTGTTGTCTATTTCATTATTTCTTCTTCAGCACTACCACTTTCATCTTCCTCTTCTAATTAAATTGAATATTTTATTTTCAATTTTTTAGCTAAATAAAACAACTTGTGCAGTTTAGCATACTTTTTGTATAATTTTTCTGACGATTTTATAGAAATTAATAATTTGGTGATAGATTCTCGCGCAACAAACAAAATAAATCGCACTCCACCAACGAACGACAAACGTCAAATAACTGAGAGCTATGAGTTGACTGTCAGCTTATATATGTTTTCTCTTGAAATTTTGACGTTTGTTGTTATGCTCTGTAGTGTGAGTAAAATAGACTGGGATTAAGAGTATTTGTTGTCCATTTGTGCTGTTGGAGAGCAGGTGGACGAAAAAGGGGTTGCCAATTCATTGATAATTCAAAATAATGAAATATTTTAAGCGGAAAATAATTATAAATAAAACGAATTACATTTTTTAAAATAAAAGAATTTAATTTTTTATTGAAAAATGTAAAGAAACTTAAGGGGGATTTTGGCCTTACTGTTAAATTGGCTTTGTATGAAATGTCAATTTATAAAGGAAAACCAACTTAACATGCAAAGCCTGAAGTCCAAAATGCTGCTATTTAATGTGGAGTATATATCAAAAATGGCAAAAAATTAGTACTCGTTTATAATCACAAGGGTCGCATAAAACAGTTGTTTATGAATCCTTAAAGTTTCGCATATTATTCGCCTTCAAAACTGGATTAAATTTCTAACATATTTTGAAGAAGTGGGTATAACATTCAAAATTTCTATAAATTGTTAAGGACTAAATTTGATTAATATCCATGGTAATAAAAGCAAATCCCCATTATTAAATGTGTAGGAGGAAATTTTGTATATAGGCCATTCATTACAACTACGCCAAATTTTGTAATAGATTTTTCTAAGATTTTACAATGTATATTGTATTGGAAAAGCAACTTTGTTTCCTAATTAATTTTCTGCTAAGTGTAATGCTTATGAATATTGAGGAATGCAATAAAATAAATTGTAATGTAAGAGTTAATCTGTAGATATATTTAAAATAAATTTTTATTATTTTTCTTGTATGGTTTGGCGTATTGTAACGACTTACATAATACCGATTTGTCGTATAAATACAACGGTGCCAAATTCCAAATTCGACACGACTACGGTAACCGTAATAATGGTGATTATTTCCCACGAATTATGTTATAAATTCAACAAAAATTACATGTGCAATTTCTGGTTTTTGAAGGTTACATTTCAATATATGTTTTCTACATATCAGTATATGTCGCTATGTGTGCACATATCAAGTCAAAAATAACATCTCCAGTAATTTATTTTTCTGACTATATAATACATAGGATTAATATTGATTTGACAACACTTTGAGTAGATGTTATTCACCGCCAGTCTGTTGTCTGGTAGCACGCATTTCTTATCGTTAATACTACCACTCATACTTGTATTTGGGGTCCCATCAAAATTGACTGTTTGAAACAGTATATAGATAATATACATTTTATATTTTCTATTGTCTACCATGTTCAAAAAAATGATTTTCTTTCCAAATCAAAAATCTAAGATTTAACATTAAATCAGATATAAAAACAAATACAAACACAATTATTATATTTTCAAAGAAGAAACAATGTATATTTATTTGTTGTTTTAAGTTTTGTGTAATTTCATACAGTCTGTTAGTTGTTATTTTATTTATTGATGCACTTGCTTCAGGATTTTTAAAACTTTGAAATAATAAATAAAAAATATAATCTGGTAGATAATGTCCATACTTAATGCCTTTGTGTAATGAATTTTTGCAATGTAAAAATATAAAAAATTCTAAAATAATAATCATATGTTTGAAACATAAAACAAATACGAATGTTGTTGACGCTTATTATAATAAACAAAATGAAATGTATATCTGGTTTTACATAAATACATAATTAAAATGTAATCGTTGTCTCGATCAAATACTTTTTGTTTTGTTTCTCCAGAAATTGGCAATTTTGGTAGATATTAGTCACATGTCTTATATTTCTTTAACCTGGATACGTATAATGTTGCAAATGGACTTAGGAATCATTTTTATTATTTATAACTTGCACATAGTTAGCTGGGAAAAGACCATAACGATTTTTACACAGACCACGCCACCAACCTTCATCAATCTGGAAGTAAAAACATACAAATAAATATAAATGGAGTCAAAATTAGAATCAACATTACATACCATTTCAATGTGGGTAATAACATCATCCGGATCAAATGAAATTTCATCATCATCATTTGCCTGATAATCGTACAAAGCAATCGCATGAATATTTGTGTCTTCAATGTAATCTGCTAAATTTTCGGAAGTAGCAGATACAACTTCTGGGGTATCTTCAACTTCAGACTGTTGTTGTGCTGCTGCAGCTTCTGTAATAGATTGTTGCACTTCAGCTTGATTTTGATATAGGGGCTCTTCAACAACAGCAGGAACTGATTCAGCAACTGTCTCCACAGGCTCTGGGGAGTGTATTTGGGGTGGTGTCGCTACTGTATCTATTTCAATAGATGGTATCAGATCAGGTGGTGGGGCAACAGCTTTAGGGGCCTCTTGTTCCACAGGAGCAGCAATGACATCTACCTTTGGCTCTACTGGCACTACAGGTGGTTGTTTTTCCTCTAATTTCGGTTCACTTTCATTGACTACGCTCTTAACGGGTTCTCTGGGAATGTGTATTGGTTCTTTGCGAACAACTGGCGCCTCCTCCTTTGTAGGCGATTGCATTTGATTAAATGCGCTAATGGCATTACCAATGCCGCCTTCACGTCCAGTGACTATGGTCGATCGAGCACCCTTTGGTGGTGGTTGTTTTGCTTCATCAGCTTGGGGTAAAGGTTGATTTTCCACCACAACCTTTTTGGCTGCCTCTTCACGATCGCGTTTATCTTTAGCTTCGCGTAATCGTTTTTGCTCTTCAGCCTTTTTACGATTTTCCTCTTCTGTCATTTTGGCTAGATTTTCAAATTTAGCACGTAAATTGGAGGGTTTAACTCCTTCGATAACGGGTTTAGTCTTGGTATAATTTGTGCCTACTTTTTGTTTTTCCCCATCGTCGTAGGCAACAGCAGAAGCATCCATTCGGTCTTTTTGTACACCAAATTTGCCTCCGAACCCCTATAAAGAAATAACATACATTTTTATAAAGAATTATTTAAGGGACTTCTCTTCAAACGACAATAAAGGTGGACAGTGTACTTACAATTTTATGATCAACTTGACTTTCATGTTTTTGTGGCGCCTCCCGATAATCCCAACCAACAGCAGAAACATCTTTACGATCTTCCTGCACACCGAATTTACCACCGAAGCCCTTGGCGTAGTCTTTTTGCGACGCATGCTTTTCCACTTTTTCGATATGATCCCAACCAGCGGCAGATTTATCCACACGATCCTGTTGAACACCAAATTTACCACCAAAGCCCTTAGCGTAATCTTTTTGCGATGCATGTTTTTCTACTTTTTCTATATGATCCCAACCGGCTGCAGATTTATCAACACGATCAGTTTGCACGCCATATTTTCCACCATAGCCATAACCTGGGTTGATTTCTTCCAGTTCTTTTTTCTTTTTAGCTTGATCGGCCTGTTCCGTTTCAGCCCGCAGTTTTTCCATGCTGAAGGGAAGAACATAATTTAATACGACATACATACATAAAAGTTTTAGTGGTAGGATAAATATTTTTGAAACTACGACGGCTACTAAGTGCATGCCCTTATCAGTCAAATTTGCCCAATGACAAAGAAATCATTGTTTTGCGAATCATAAATTTATGATTCATAAAATATTTTGAAAAAGAAATTGTTCATTGAACTGCGTTTCCGAATGCATTTTCTTCGCAGTACGGTAAGCGGGTTTTATAAAGATTTCCAACCGGTTCATATATTTCTTGACAAGCACAACAATAACAAAAATAGCACAGGTAACTTACTCTATTGCACCTGCAGTACGACCACTGCCTTCTATTGTTTTCGATCCCCATCTTTGTTCCTGTTCACTGACATCGTTTATAAAATCTGGATCAGTTTCCCAGTCATCGTCTTCGGCAGTGTTGTCAGCCTGGATTTGAATACCGGTGGTGGCCTTCCACATTTTTTGTTAACTGTTCTGCAGAGATAAATGACAAAATGCCGATATAATAAATATTACAATATTACTCATCGAATAAATCATTTAGGTCACAACGAAAGATAACAAAGGCAAGTTAATACACTTGTTTCTTTATTGATATGGGAGTGGTCTCAAGGAATCTCGGTTCTCATTAAAATTACAAATAAAAACTTACCGATTTATAGTAGCAACTGAATAAATAATTTTTATAAAATGTTGCTTTTGAAAGGCAATTAATGTGTACTTTTTAAAGAAATGGATTATTTTCTCTTAACCAAATTCCGTGTTGATTTGAGTGATGCCCTGCTTTGCTCGCTTTTTCACCGACTTCAATTAAAAACGTTCCACCTGCTGCAAATACAAATAGAGAGAGGGATAGAAAGAATGCATGATAAAGATGGAACTCTAAGCGAACAGATAAATGTTATGAATGAGGTGTGATGAGGACATTGCTTGAGAGAGCCGATTGTTGAGAAAGGAGGCATGGGAAACAGGCAATTGAACTGTGTTCCACTGAACGATTTCCTGAAAAGAGCAATGCGACTGAATTGTGTTAATGATTATTAAAAAAAAAACTAAACGATTTATTCAAACTTAATGCTTGATATATAAATTTAATGTGGGAGAATCTATAGGCTAGTGCGTATATTCTTAAAATCAGATAGATTTGTTATATATATGGGAGCTATAACATAAAATTTAAATTTGCAGCAACTGTGTGTGTACAATGGTCAAATACTATATGGTCGTCTATGTTTTGACAACAAATGACAAATGCAACTCTAACATGTGGCTTGTTAATTTCGAATAGGTAAAAATAAATGCTATACATTGTTTTGATAAAGCCTTGCGTTCAGCACAAATAATAAGTAAATTAGTTTAAATAATAGCATGGTGCAATAATAATTTTGCCATGAAAAAATTGTTTTATTCATTTACTTTCTGCAATTCAGTATCTAAATTTTTACTTTTTTTTTTTTTTTTTTTTTTTGAAAATTTGTAAAATTTCTAGTACACATGCTTTTATTTATAAAGTTCATGTTTAGTTATGCTGTCCACTGGGAATTATATACTCTGGGAAAACACACAGACCATGAAAAAATTGTGAATGTAGCTTGTGCCGTGAGAAATAAAGTAAATATACGCAAAAAATTTCGTGTTTTTTGTCAACATATAACTTTTTTCCAAATGTGGAGTCTAGAATAACATTAAATGTTTTTTTTTTCTTTAATAAATGTTTTTTTTCAATTAAATTTGAATTTATTCTTATTTAATTTGTATTTATTAAAAACAATGGTAAAATTAACGAAGGTTTATTAATACGATAAACCTTCTTTTCGATTACATATTTTGTAAGACCAGCTGGAGTCTTAATGGACTGTCAAAAATTATTGCTTGAGGCCCGTACCTAAATTCTTGCGTATGCGTACGATTTTATTTACCTCAAAAGTTTAATACATGTATTCCAAAGAATGTTAGAGCAAGTTTCGCAATGCGTATTTGGATAAAAGTATGTTTAGATTTACGAAATTCACTCGATCTCAAATGTCAATTCCATAGCGTATACGTCACCTTAATCATGTTAACAAATCCAGTGGATTGTATTTGACATATACGCTATGGAATTGACATATGAGATCGAGTGGATTTCGTAAATCTAAACGTACTTTTATCCAAATACGCATTGCGAAAATAAATATGAAATTGCATAATAATAAGAATACATAAACAAAAATATTTTTATTTGGACCAAAAAAATCGTACATATTTCTATCATTAAACTCCTTGTACATTAGAACTTTTTACCGAGTTAACCTACTTTATGAGGATTTATTTGGCATATATGCAAAGGAAATGACAATTGAAACCCGGTTAAATGTAAACTTACTATTACGTTTTTTCTTTGAAGATATTTTTAATTTTCATTCAGTTCTGCTTGGTATTTCGCGATTAAAAACTTGACTGCAAGAGAAAACTCAGCCATACATTCGCCACCCAGTACACCTTATTTAAGAGGTCATGTACACGGTTGTGTATTTCCTGGATGTCCTGATATTTGGGACATGATTGATATTTACCTTGTAATAACCATCGCAATCTGTAAGTTGATATAGGTTAAATCGAATTATTGTGCAGTGGGTAACCCTTATATAGCTATTTTCATTTTATTCGATTGTCTAAGATTTAATTTTTATTAAACTATATAAAAATTGTAAATTAACCTTTTTAAATAATTTCCTTTTATGGTTCATATATATCTCTTTTAAAGATAAATCGTTCAACTTGCAATGACAGCGCCCCCTATACTTCATTCTCTAGTCGCATGAAAATAACGCCATACGCTGCACATTCAACGTTTACAAATGTCAAAATTCGTATGTCAAATTTTCAAGATGGCCGTTTCCGTCCGATGAATTTCTTTCCGTGCGGTTCTTAAACATGACTGGTTTAACGAATAGGGTAAGTGGTGATAATTTTTATAAAAATCACCAATTTTCAACGAAAAATTGTAAACAATTACATACAAACACCGCCCCAACTACCAGAGAATGGATTAAAGTGCGAAAAAATAAAATTCCAAAAAAACCCTTTTGTAAAAATGTGTAAATACTGAAATGAGTTCCTTCACACGTGCCCGTTCGTATAAGTGACGTCTCGAAAACATCTGTCAAAAGTGTAGTGTGGTGGACCAAACAAAGATAACGCAAAGCAGGCAAATAATTACAAATGCTATTAAATTAACCTGAGGATATTCAAAACCAGCTCCCTGGACGCAATGTGTGAAAATCTGTGCCTTGGAAAAATTCCTAAATGAGTTGTGTGTATAGAGAACTGTTTGTGGGTTTGTTTGTTGGGAAGAGTGTGTGTGTTTGTATGTGATGTTTATGATTTGACATAACCTCACACGTTTTTATGGCAATATTCTATTTCTGTGAACATGCTCTAATCAATGTTGTTTTATTTTAGGCCGTTGTTATTGATGGTCGTGGCCACTTGGTCGGTCGCTTGGCTTCCGTCGTTGCCAAATACCTGTTGCAAGGTGGCAAAGTTGCTGTTGTCCGTTGCGAAGAATTGAACCTTTCTGGTCATTTCTACAGAAACAAGATCAAGTACTTGGCTTACTTGCGCAAACGTTGCAATGTCAACCCTGCCCGTGGTCCATTCCACTTCCGTGCCCCTTCCAGAATCTTCTACAAGGCTGTTAGAGGTAAGATTTTGTAATATTATTGTCAGCAAATCCAAGGCGTGTGCTTCATTGTAATGCTCGGATCGTGTACCTCAAAGAAATTCATTTCACAGTGTTATTTTCCTTTAAATATACAAAGGGGAACAACATAGCAACAACATCCCAAGAACATGATCGGAACATTATTAATAAACACTGCCACATTCATGATGACCAATTTTTCTTACCTACATTATTTGAAGTAAAATATGTAACCAACACTTAACAACTGACAATTTACCATAACAAACATTAAAAATATTTTATTATTATTCACTATAAACTAATGTATGGTTTTCTTTTCCTCTTTCAGGTATGTTTTCTTGTATTTGGATTAAATGTATTTCAACGTCATCGCTAATTAACTGATGAACATAATTATCTTACCTACATTATTTGATTGAAAATGTGAAAAGAATCAATTTAACTGATATACCAACTTAACTAAAATTATCGTCGTTTATTTTCACTAGAATATTATATTAATGCAATTGTATTTTTTCTGTTCCTGCAGGTATGATCCCACACAAAACCAAGCGCGGTCAAGCCGCTTTGGCTCGTCTCCGTGTCTTCGATGGTATCCCATCGCCCTACGATAAGCGTCGTCGTGTCTGCGTACCCATCGCTATGCGTATTTTGACCTTGCGCTCTGACCGCAAATACTGTCAATTGGGTCGCTTGTCCAGCGAAGTCGGCTGGCATCACCAAGATGTCGTCAAGAGCTTGGAACGCAAACGCAAGGCCAAGTTGCAAGTCGTTTTGAAACACAACAGACTCATGAAGAAGTTGACAGTCAAGGCTCGCGAAAACATTGCCAAGCAAGCCGAACCCTTCAACAAAATCATCAAGTCCTATGGTTACGAATGTTAATTTTCGTATCTAACATTTATAATAGCATAGTTGTGAAGAGCAGTTTTTTTATTTAAAAAAAACACAAGATGAAAATAGGACGGCCTGAAATGTTTTTAATAAAAAATAAGTTAAAACAGTATTTGGTGTTGTTTTTTTTTTTATTGAATTGTTTAAAAAGGATCTAAGGTGTAAACAATATATAGCTTGTGAACATGAATGTCAACAATTTAGCATTGCACTTGAACAAAGATGACAAAATTTGTGTTTGTTAGAAAAGTATTAGATTTATACTCATACCATAAATTTAGGTTTCTAATTTTTGAAACAAATTCTCAGCAAGCTCTTTAGCAATGTTAATTAAAAAAGGATATGTGGTATAAAAATTCATGGCATAAGAAGGTATAAAATATATTCAAAAGCAATATAAATAAAAACATTGTCCATATATGGACAGAATTTACCATAGAAATAAATTATCAATTCATTCCAATTAAATTGTCTCATTATAAACTCAGCCTTATGACTAATAATAATAATATATACACTGCTAGGAGATATATGGAAATATTGGTTTTAGACCCCGATTTTCTTTGGACCCAATCCGTTTCAGACCATTTGGAGTCGATTCACAAATGTCCGTCTATCTGGCTGGTGCGAACGAATTATCCAAATATATTGATTTCAGTTATCCTGGTATTTGTAGTTAAAAATTTCAACATCACCTGTTTCTTCTTGCATTTTATTGATACACACAAAAACTACACTATTTCGCCTATCTAATAGTGAAATTTTCATCCAAATATCTCTATTCATCGCCGAGTTATGGCCATTTGATATTGATCCTGTCTCAAAATGTAGCTGCTACACGATTCTGTTTGCCTAGTACGGTAAATAAAAAAACTGTAGAAATTGCAATTCCATAAAAACAGAAAAATACAGGATATGTTGCCACATTGTTTTCTGCATTGTGTAACGCCTAAAAGTATGCTCAACATTTATTAATTTACATAGAAACAAAAAGCAAACAATCTGGCAACACATATGCATATTTTTCTGTTTTGCGGAATTGCAATTTCTGCAATTTTCCCATTTGCGGTAATAGGCAAACAGAATCGTGTAACAGCTATATTTTGACACATGGTAAATTTTAAATGGCCATAACACGGCTTTGAATGGAGATATTTGGATGAAACTTTCACTATTGGATAGGGGAAGACATGTAGTTTTTATGTGTGCCAATAAATTAGAGGAAATTTATGTTAAGTGGGAATTTTTTTAATGTTTGCTAAACATACCAGGGGTGGATTTCTTAAAGGAAATTTTTATGTACCGATTGTGTGGAGATTTTTTGGAATATTCATCCAAGTTTCAAGGATTATTTAAATAATATTTTTTCTACTGTTAATAGAGAAATAATATGTTTTTGAGTACAAGGGCAAATTTGTAACGAATAATTTTAGCGATTTTATTTTTTAGATTTTTTTAGAGCTTGGATTTTGAAGGCCTAACATAAGACGTGAATTCTTTTAATTTTATACCCTCATCATTATGGCTAATGAGGGTATATACACTTGGTTTTAGAGCCCATGTTTCTTTGGACCAAATCCATTTCACACAATTTGAAGTCGATTTACAAATGTCCGTCCGTCTGGTCGTTTGGTGAGAACCATGGGAGTAACAGATTTCATCCAAACTTTGCACATTGTAATATTTCTTCCAAACATAAATCATGCAGTAAGCTGGGCAGTATGGGTTCACACCTTCACACACAAAATGGTCAACATTTTGCTGAAAATTAATTTAATAATTCATACGAAGCGAATTGAATAACCGATTTATTTCATTGTTGCACATCGTAATATTTTACAAAACCTATTTATTCGAAGATGGGATTAAAGGGCAACCACTTTTTGTACCTCTCCACAGATAGTCAACTTTTTGATAAAAATATTTACATTTAATTCAACGAATAAATGTATTCATACACTATATACAAGTCCTATCATTATCGAATAAAATTAATACAAGTTCTCAACTCGGTTAGTGGTAATCTACTAAAGGGAATGTTAGTCATCCTGATCACAAATATTTTAGAATGACTTTTTCAATAAAAACATAGTTCTGTTAGTCCAGACCAAATTTATTTTTTTGTTTTAAATTAAAATCATAACATCACGATTAATTTAATACTTATTTTATTTGAATCACTTATTTCTCGAAATCGAATTCAAAAACTTGACTATATAATTTTTTATTTCAGTTCCTAAAGTTATACGGCATTTACATTAGAACTTTTTACCGGGTTAACCTATTTTATGAGGATTTATTTGGCATATATTCAAGGGAATTGAAAATTTAAACCCACTGGTTTAACCAAATCCGGTTAAATGTAAACGACCTTTTAAGGTATTCCTCGTTTATTCACAAAAATAGTTTAAAGGGATTGTTTTTAAAATTATTTTTCACATATCATTAAACATCATCTATACCAAAACAATTGTTATTACAAGGACTTTTATTTCATATTAAGAATCTCATATATAAAAATAATGTATGTATTTTGTATACTTTAAAATTATTTTTAGCAAACACAATTATCTATTTTTTTATTAATACATACACACAATATACATATATACAATAATTTCACAATAGCCAATCAACCAACATACATACATAAATGCAATGACATCTTATCTGGGACACATAGCATGACGTCCACCGTCAACTGGCAAACTGGCACCAGTGATAAAGCTAGCCTTATCACTAGCCAAAAATGCTATAACTCCTGATACTTCATCCACTTGCCCAGGTCGGCCCAAAGCATGTGTGGTGCGGGAGTGTTCCAAGAATTTGGCATATGTCTCTTCATCCATACCACCTCTCTTGTGAATCTCGGTAATGATGACACCGGGATTAACGGCATTACAACGAACGCCCTTCAATGCCAATTCAAGGGCAACACAACGTGTAAACTGATCCACAGCTGCCTTGGAGACATTATACGCCAACACACCGGGGAAAGATCGAATACCATTAACACTGGAAACATTTACAATCGATCCTTTGGTCTTAATCAATTCCGGAACAGCCAACATGGTTAATTGATAGACGGCACGTATATTTGTGTTCATGACGCGATCGTATTGTTCCAGGCTAGTATTTTCTATGGTACCCGTTTCCAAAACTCCAGCATTATTGACTAAAACATCGATTTTACCATATTTAGCAAGAGTGTCGGTGACAATACGTTTTACGTCATCTTCGTTGTTCATATCGGCCTTCACCAGGAGAGGTTCCTCGCCTTTGATGGCCTTAATTCGATTGGAAGTTTCTTGGAGTTTATCAACATTGCGCCCAACTATGGTCAGGAGAGCACCCAATTCGGCAAAATGTACAGCAGCACCGGCACCAATGCCCGAACTTGCTCCAGTTACAATTACGACCTTGCCAGAAAAATCCATGTCGTCCGTATTGATACTAAGTGATATTTTAATTGATTGTTATGTATGTTTATATATATATATGATTGTTGTCCGGTACTGATTATTTCGCGGTTAATTGGGACGTAATGTAACGTAATGTCGGGATTGGCTGATCAAATTATTCAAATTATTTTTATATATGTATGGCTACAATGATGAAAGAATAAATATAATAAAAAATTATCGTTCCTAGTACAATATATTAACATATTCGTAACCTTTTCCGAATAAATAATAAAAATATTGAACTTGAAAGCTTTCCATACGTTACAATAGAAAGTCGTGCGTGACTACTATATGGGGTATTAACGCATTGTCAAATGTTAATAAACAAAAAACATATGTTTGCTGGAGTCTGTCCACATTTAATTAATTGTTGTCAAAACGCAAAACCACTTTGCCGCATAACATGGATTTTTCCGGAAAAGTTGTTCTTATCACTGGCGCCAGTTCTGGCATTGGTGCTGCAACTGCTCAAGAATTTTCCAAACTTGGAGCTCAGCTAGTTTTGGTTGGACGCAACGTGGAAAAACTCCAGGAAGCAACAGCAAAATGTCTCAACCCGGAAACTCATTTGCAAATCAAGGCCGACATGACCAATGAGAATGACGTGCAACGTATCATCAAGGAGACCTTGGATAAGTTCCAGAAATTAGATGTTTTGGTAAATGCGGCTGGTATCATTGAAAATGGCACTATCGAAAATACTTCGTTGGAGCAGTTCGATCGTGTGATGAATACTAATATGCGTTCACTATATCATTTGACCATGTTGGCTGTACCCGAACTGAAGAAGACCAAAGGAAATATTGTGAATATTTCCAGTGTCTGTGGTTTGCGTGCATTCCCCAATGTATTGGCATATAACATTTCAAAATCGGCTGTGGATCAATTTACTCGTTGTGTGGCCTTGGAATTGGCTTCGGCTGGTGTCCGTTGCAATTCTGTCAATCCTGGTGTTATCATTACGGAGTTGCATAAACGTGGCGGTATGGATGAGGAAGCTTATCAAAAATTCTTGGAACATTGTAAGGCCACACATGCTCTGGGCCGTGCCGGTGAAGTGAATGAAGTCTCGGGTGTTATTTGTTTCTTGGCCAGTGATAAGGCCAGTTTTATTACAGGTGTTAATATGCCTGTCGATGGTGGCCGTCATGCCATGTGTCCAAGATAAATATTAAAATGTGTATATGTTGTAAATATACATATTTGTCAAATAAATGAAATTTTGTATATGATTAAAATAATTTGTTTTTAATTGTGCAAATGCAATAATTGAGGTTATGGTTAAAAATAGCAAGCAAATTAAATAAGTTTAAAGATAGATTAATTTTTGTAAAATGTTTTAGGACTTTTAAGACAAAAAATTAAGTCGTATGTAACTTGTTTTTTAAACATTAGCTGCATGACCGACATATACCAAAAATTGTGATTTTTGACCTTATGATGCAGAATAAATCGCTATATCAGACTTTATATTGTGTAAAAAAAATCAAATCCTACCCATTCTGCTTGGAGGGCTCTAGATGTTACACTGTCCCATATAAGGTGGGTGTTAATTGAACAATTTAAAGGCATTTTCTGAAAAATCGATTTCTTGAACGATATAACGCCTAGAGTTGACTGTGATAAATCCGTTCAGTTATTATTGATAAACTTTGATTTCAAATTTTTTATAGAAAAAAATACACTTTCAAATACACAAAGTCATTTTATAGCATCATAAGAGACTTTGAAAAGTATATACTTTTACAAAATATTTTTTCCCAAAGCCCCAAAGGGGTTAACCTCAGCCGGCTAAAAAACATATTGAATTATCAGAATGCGAACCGGCTACCTACTTTATACTGAGTAATCAAAACAAAAATGAATAGGAGACAGATGAAGATGATGATGGCGGTGATAAGGGACAATCACAACAAAGAACGAAACAAAAATCAGACGATCTCAAACAATTGTGGAAAAAAGTACGGAGTAAGTACAGAAGAAACAAACAACAAAATTACGCAATTCCAAAATAAGTAGGCATGTTTTCGAACTAATTTGAATTCTTGTTTTCTACAGATAAGATGAACTTTGCTGGCAAAGTAGTTCTGATCACTGGAGCTTCATCGGGTATCGGTGCTGCTACAGCTGTGAAATTCGCCCAACTTGGTGCCACTTTGGCATTGAATGGTCGCAATGTGGAAAATTTAGAAAAAGTAGCTAAGTTGTGCGCCAACGAAGGAAAGAAACAAACACCCCAACTGGTGGTGGGCGACATTTCCAAGGAAGCGGATACGGAACGCGTTTGGCAAGAAACTTTGAAGAAACACCAACGCCTCGATGTTTTGGTCAACAATGCCGGTATTATTGAAACGGGAACAATCGAAAATACCAGTTTGGAACAATTTGATCGTGTCATGAATACAAATCTTCGATCCATATATCATTTGAGTATGTTGGCTGTGCCGGAATTAATTAAGACCAAAGGCAACATTGTCAATGTGTCCAGTGTTAATGGCATTCGTTCTTTCCCCGGTGTCTTGGCTTATAATATTTCTAAAATGGGTGTAGATCAATTTACACGTTGTGCCGCCTTGGAATTGGCTGCTAAGGGTGTACGTGTCAATTGTGTTAATCCCGGTGTGACTGTGACTAATCTACACAAACGTGGTGGTATGGATCCGGAAACGTATGCCAAATTTTTGGAACATTCTAAGACAACACACGCTTTG
Organism: Musca vetustissima; assembly: GCF_032173495.1. Classification (NCBI taxonomy): domain Eukaryota; kingdom Metazoa; phylum Arthropoda; class Insecta; order Diptera; family Muscidae; genus Musca; species Musca vetustissima. Next base: position 272,280 of record NW_026880519.1, read on the forward strand.
GGTCGTCCTGGTACTGCTGATGAGGTGGCTAATGCCATTTGTTTCTTGGCAAGCGAATTGGCATCGTTCAGTACCGGTGTTAGTTTGGCTGTTGATGGTGGCCGTCATGCCATGTGTCCTAGATAAATGACACCTACAATGATAATCAGTTGATGAAAAATAGAGTCCTGCATTGATGTCTGTATTTTGCATTTATTACTTTGTATTTTTGTTATATTGCGAACTTTTTGAGCCATACTAATAAACTATTTTGAAACGAGTGTATATTTGTCCTTTTATTTAATAATAAAAAAGGGTTTAATATAAAAAAATAACATGATATTATGCCCGAGTACTTTGAATAAAAACAAATGGCATTCCAAACAAACCGCCAATAAATCCTGAAACGGATTTGGGTCATTAATTCCTACCTGTATGCTTCTTTAAGGTGCATGTTTTTAATATTGATTACAGCCTAAAAGTATGTATACATTTATAGTAACATTTTTGGTTTATCTTCCGCCATTAGATTGAGGGTGTAGTTGTGCCTGGAACATGCATTTGACATTATATTCAGAAAAAACATTTATTTAGACCCAAAGCTGACTCCAGTGCTAAGCGTTCATTTGTATTGATTTTGAAATTTACAGTCGTTAAAAATTGCATTTTCCAAATCTAGTTACTATTGGAGCTGACAATTTGTTTTTGTTTTGCTGTTTTTACTTGTCTCTTTGGAATTCCTTATACCAACCATGTAATATAATACATTAAAAAAAAAAAAACACCACACCTTTTTAGTATATAATGTATTAATATTTATTTATATTTAGTATTTCTTCTTTTTTCATTAGTGTTTCTTTTCTTTTTTTATTGGAGTAATGATTTTCTTTTATTTGCAACTTCTTTTTATATCTTTTTGTTGTTCCTCTTCTTTATCATTTCATAGGTTGTATTTAAAACTAAATCTCGTCTATATAAAACTATACCGATGCTGTGTTTTCTTATTTGTTTGTTCATCATATGAGGGAGTTGTGAACCAGCTCAACTGTTTTGAGCTGTACAATGTTTTAATATATGTTAAGAAATAATAATATTACTAAATTACTTTGTTTTTGTCTTGTTGTTGTTGTCGATTTTATATATTAATGTAGAAGTATGTGTGTGTATTTTTTATTTGCATTTAACAATAACTTAAAATCCAACTAATATATATAGTGGCATATATATTTTCCTTCCTTTATATATTACAAAACAAGCATTATTAAATTAAGTGTTTATGATTTTTCTTATAATTTCCATAGTTTTAAAGCTTCCTTTGCCATAAAACTATTTTGTTCTCAGAAGCAGTCATTATTTTATTTTTTTAATTCTGTTATAGGTTCATGATTTGGTACCTCTACAAATAGGCATAGATATTAAATTATACATACAAATAGGATATACATAGGAGATTCATATATATATATATATAAATATAAATATAGGATTTGTTTCCTTTTTCCAGTTTAGTGTGTTTTGTTTTTTTAATGGAGGATGAATAATGTCCTATATGGTTAAAAATATATATGAATGTTTGATTTTATTCTTTTTTAATGCAATTTAGTTTTAAGAAATGACTTAAACGGAAATGTTTGCTTTAAAGTTTTTTTGTGTTTATTAGTAAGAAAGGATTTTTGAATTTTATTTTTTAATAAGCAAATTAAAAAATAATAAAATATTCAGCCTTCATTTTTATTTATTTTTTCAAGAAAAGATTTCAAAAATTTTACAATATTGCAAAATTGTATATTTTTTCTTACGATAAGATTTCATAAATTTTACAATATTACAAATTGCCATAGAATGTGAATACATTGTTGGAACGATGTGTGTATGTAAATGTTGAATAAGAAAACCCCCATATTGGATATCATGGTAAAAAACGTATTAAAAGAATACGTGTTTTTAAAACACAGCAACATCAAATAATCCAATTTTTTATTTAGCAAAAAAATCTTGAATTACTGTGTTTTAGTTTTCGTGATTTCCCAGAATTTCAAACTTTCATTATATCCTTTTGCTACATTTATTGAAATGAAAGTGAAATTCCATTTAAAAGAATTGCATGGCGTGCATTTAATTGATTTGGTGGTTTCCTAACAACAACACATAGGGAATAGAAAAATGAGAGTAAATTGCTGAAAACCACATTCCTAAAGTGGATTGCTTTGCTTCATGTTATATAAAATTATACTTAAATTTAAGAACATGGTACCATTAAAACTTTGCGTAATATTTTTGGAAAAAGTTTTTCCATCAATATTTAGATACAAATCAGAAATAAAACATAAAGCTCAAACTTTATTACATAAAGAATAATACATATCAACGACGTATATAGGAATTACTTTTTACTTATGTTGTTATTGGTTCCACAGATTGGATTAATAATTGCTTCGATTTTAATTTACTATTTACCATGTAATATTACCAATTAATTTCTTAACTTCAAATATTTATTTTATGTGCATTAATTGTACCTGTAACATTTTTCGAATCGTCTTATTGATGTTTGAGAACCTAGATTTAGCAAATATTTAAATTTCTGTGCAATATTGCTTTCAATTGGAACTTCAAATATTGAACAATTTTCAATAACTTCAAATTTCACCACTTGGAAATTCTCCTTTTCTACTTGGAAAATGTTCAGAAAAAAAAAACATTTGAACATTTGTGTGAATATATTCTCGTTTAATGTGGCGCTGAAGTCGTGGTTTTTGTGTTGGTGGTATAAGTAAGAAAGTATGAAATTTCATCTCTTGAGGACTTCGTAAAGTGAATGGTTCACCATTTTTCGTCAAGCAGTTTACTACATAGACGTTAATTCAAACAATTTATCTCAATATTCTCAACTAGAAAATTTATTCGATTGTTGACACATTTTAGAAACAAATTTGAACTGTCAGAAAAGATATTATTTACCCATAGAAATTATATTCTAAAAGACAATCAAGCCTCATTTCTATTCAGTCGAGACTTTGGACATTGGGAATGTTAAAATTTTTTTTTATAAGAATTTTACATTTTAAAATGAGTTAAAATGTGGTTTTTTATTCCCAAAGTACATGCTTAGGAAGACAAAGTTTTGGTTTACAGTGGGTGAAATGTGCTCCAATGTTTCTTCAATTCTTTGAACTTGTTTCAAATTGTGTAATTCCTCTTCTTACGAATTTAGAGAAAACTTTCCATTCAGAACATGGCATTAAAATATTTCTTTATTTCATTCTTTAGAATATGAATTATTATTAAACCTTTTTCTTTATATTTTAATTTAGTAGTTTTAAAAATTATTGGCTGTATCTTTTGTAATTAAAATAAAAAAACAATACATTTGTAAATACTAAACTAAAATACAATGAAAGTTAAAAAATTATAATTATAAATAAAATAATATTAATATTAATAGAGCCTTTCAAGAGTTCAGTTAAGGTTGGTGAGTATAAAGTTGTATGAGAAGATGAAAAAAAAAATAAATAAATAAAACATAACCCAAAGACTAGTTTTAACAACAAAAGACTGAGATTTTTTCAATAAGAACAAAAAAAAGTTAACTAAAATCTTACAAAATGATGTATCTTTTGTTGATTGTTTTCATGCGCTCTCTTCCGCAGATCTTTTGAGTTACTCATGGTGTTTGCTTGTGTAGTAATTTTTTTGTTTTTTCTTATAAAATAAATTTATTTTTAATGAATTGAGAGTTTTCTACAATAGTGGGTTTGTTGTTAAATATATTTTTTAAGCGCCTTCGTTTTATGGGTTTCGATAGATAGATTAAGAGAGAGAGAGAAAAAAAACAACAACCAGGATTTCTATCCATACAAAATAGAAAAATAAAAACAATAAAATGTTCTATGTGCGCTTTTGTTTAGATTTCTTATTATTCGTATTTTTTGTTTGTTGTTTTGTTTGTTTCTTTTAGTTAAATCATCGCTTAGGCAACTAAAATACAAATTAGAAAACATTAAATAAATTAGTATTATATTATAATTATGTAAAAAATATCATCTCTCATTGCGGAAAAGATTTCAATTGTTTAGAAATTGAAATCCAGTCCTCGTAATTCTCTTTAACTTCCTTGGCCCGATATTAATTCATCACATATCTTAACAAGCTCTGCATTTTCTTTAGCTTTTTGGGCGAGTTGCTCGCTCATAGACGATCGCGCAATTTCTTCTTTTTTAAGTAAGGCTTTCAGTTTTGTTGTCTCCAATTGGTGCTCTCGTGCCAGAGCTTCTAGTTTTTTATTGGCTCTGAAAAATAAATGTGATCAAATTGAGTATTTTGCATTTCATTTAAATGAGTGATACCAAATCTTTTTCAATTACTTACATTTCCAATTGTTGCATTGCATGGTTTTTCATTTTATCATATCGTTGCTCCTGTAATCGCAGATTTTCAGCATTTTTACGATTTTCTGCTATTAAGTTTTCTTCGTTTCCTTTTAATTGGCAGGTCATTTCTTTGCTCTTTTCATATTTTCTAAAAAATACGGAATAAAACAAATGAATTAAAAAATTTGAAATGATGATCAAAGCAAATTCACTTACACATGCAAATCGGAAAATGTTGTTTCCAGTGATGTTAAATGATGATAATTTGAATCACGATCAGCCTTTACTTCGGCCAATTGCTTTTCATAATTCTGTATTAACTGTTCCTTTTCGGCAATTAATTCAGCTATGGCTTTTTCATATGCTTCAATTACCCCACTAAAAAATACAAGACAAACAAAAAATTAATTTGTTGAAATACTTAATTTCAAATAGAAAAACTTACGTCATTTTCGCTACAGTTTTGTCTTTTTCTGTGATACGTTTTATTAAAGCTTCTTCCCTTAGCTCAGCTTCTCTCAGTTTTTTCTCAATGTCCTCAGTTTTGAGACTGAAATAAAATTATTTTTTTAATTACAATACTGCGTATGTGTTTCTTTTGGCAAATACACAAAATAATAGCTAATGTATTACAAATAATATCAACAAGTTGCCTCTTTTTCCATTACAGAGCGTTTAATTTGTACCAAAAATGAACTCAAACAAATTGCAAAAAAAAAAAAAAGAAGAAACGACAACCAATAATGAGTCATTTACAAGCAGCAGCAACAAGAACAATAAAACAGCAAAGGTCAGATTGCCGCAAACACTGTTTCCAGTTTTTGGTTGTAATGTTTTTTTCGTGGAAGGTCAATAGATTGCATAGAAAATAATTAAAAAATAAAGGTAAATGAACAGTTACCAGTTGGTAGATATTTCAATTGCAAATATTAAAATCATCACAATTTTGTAGCAATACCAAAATTCTTTTCGAGGGCAATTTTGGATTTTTTTGTTTCTTTGAACCAAAAGAAAAGTGAAAAAACTGCCCATTGAAAGGTTTCTTAATCTTTGTTGACAGCAATTGTTTATTATAAAACTACATCTTCTCCATATTTCGATGACCCTTTGGACTATTCCCAAGTTTTCAAGGTTAGGTAACATCAATTGTTGCAGCAACATGTCGGAAACAGTGTGTAACAAAAGTGTGTGTGTGTATGAACATGTACATTCAAAGTACAAATAAAAATGACATCAGAACAAACAGTGAATGACAAAAAATCCAAAAAGAGTTTGATGCGACCATATATCAAGATATATACAGATACAAAAAAAATCGATAGGGATGCAACACATAAAAAATAAATACATGTGGCACAGCTGCTGCACTAAAACCTACAACACATGTGAGAGTAATAGAGAGGATGATAACACATACCGTGTCATAATTATTAGGAACGCCTATCATATATGTGTGATAATAAAATCGTATATTTTTAGGGAAGTAAAAATGGACTCTGGAATACTATAAGTCCAAATCCTGTAAATAATATCGCCAATTTCATTAGCGGTGTTTAAATTCTTCAGTAATGAAGGCGACACTATACTAAATATTATACCGGATTAATTGCATTACTGTTTATGGTGCGATAACTGATTGAATATATCTTTTACGATTATTTTTTTTATTTCAAATGGGTCGTCGCCATTAATGCTAAATATGCGTAACATTGGGCCTTAAATACAGGATTCCTAATATAAAGATTTCCTTCAAAATGCCAATTCTGACAATATGTTGTCGAACTTATGGGATTAAACCACAGATAAATGAAATATTCTTCTTTACCTTTTAGTACCAAGAACTCAAGTATAAATCAATGTAATAAAAAACACAAATTTACTTTTACTTCTATATAAAATCATGTGATTTACCACAGATGCAGTGCCACTCAAATTAAGATCAGGGACATTTACATTTGAAGATTTATTTCAGCGTGACTGCCAGAAATATCGTCTCTTTTCACATTTTGCGACAAGTCATAAAATTGCAAATGCATACAACAAACAACCCACCCACGCGCATTCAAACAAATTTATTTATGCGGAAGCATGTGAATATACTTACACTTCATTTTTGACTTTCTTTTCAAGTTCATCCATTTTATAGTTGATCTGTTTATCATCGGGTTGTGTGGAACTATAAAAAAAATATGACACAAGGTTAAGACCAAAATTCGAATCGACAATAATGACAAACAAAACTTACTTGGAATTTTCAAAGGTTTTATTACAATCGTTATTATCTAAACTCATATCCTTAATCACATCGACACTCATTGTGGCATTCTTCTGTGGAATATTAAAAAATAAAACAAAAAAAGAATGAATCATAGATAAAAAAATATAATTTTATTTACAATAAATGCACTTACCTTTGTTCCAGGTTGTGGTAATTGACGTTTATTTTGCTGTTGCTGCAATTGCTGTTTGACTTCTTGTGACCGTTCCTTTAGTAATTTGGCACTTGAGGGTAATGCAGATGGCCGGCCAAAACCACTACAAGCACCACCACTACCTAGCGATGTTCTGGCGTTATCTACAACAAATGAACGATTTGTACTTTCGTTAAGCTCGTCCTCTTCTATGGTTGGACTTAGACAAGGATTATTATTGAGATTAGTTGGTATTTGTAAGTGTAGTTGTTGCTGCTGTTGCGTTTGTTGTCCTTGATTGGCTGGCACTGGACAACCGAGTAATGGATCAAATTTCAATAGCAACGAACTACGATCCACTGGTGTGTTGTTATTCCCCTTGGTTAGCAGATAATCGAAATCGGATGGATTCAAAATAACTGTGTTAGGTCACACAAACAAATACATAGATGAGAGATGGTGGTAGTACAGTAGTAGTAGTTGCAAACATACATATAAATATTAAATAGAAATAAAAATATTATTAAATTAATATTTAGTGAATTTTAGTAAATAAAAAAAAGATATTGTGTGTGTATATATTGATGTAATTCGTGTTTAGAAATTATTGCAGGATGTATCATCCATCATCTATTGTGGTATAATGATACCAAAGGTAAATGGCTTTTAAAGTGAAATCACATTACTGACAATATAAATGTTCTCCTAAGGTATTAAGAGAAGTAATCCACATACTTCAGTTTGGCAAACGATGCAGTAATCTTTTCATTACGAGGGGGGTCTATGATATTCGAAAGGAAGAGGCAAAAAGTTATCACTCGAAAAAAAAATTATAAAGGACAGTAAAATATTTTGCATATGAAAATAAACCATAATTGTATATTATTTCAATTTTTAGTCTTTATAAAATATTTAAAAAAATAATGTCTTAATGATCGCAAAATAAATTGGAATATTTTAAATACTGTTTAATATTGATATGTATTATTTGTATCGTACAGCTGTACAACTCGATTTAATTTTTAATTTGAAAATTAGCTTAAAGCGATAGAAAAGGAAGTTTGACAAATCGATTCCTCGCCATTATATAACCCTTGCAATTTAGAAAAATCCATATGCTCAATGTAGGACCACTAATGAGATTATATACTTCGATTTAACGAGGCCATTTTATTATTGTCAAAGTTTTGGCATAGCTTTTAATATTTTCATGATTAGCAAACCTGAATATTATTATTTTTTTAAATATATTGTCTTCATCAGTAGTGTTTGGCGGGTTATTTGGGATCCCATTTGTATTTTGTTTTTGCAAAATAGTCAGTCTTAATCCCAGTTTGTTGTTTTTATAAAAAAAACAACTATTTATTAGTGGGGAATGTATGGCATTGTCCGCCGAGGGGTAAGGCAGGGAAGACTATAGTTTCGGATCTCGCCACTGATCCTTATCAGTTCCCTTAGTTTTTTGTTGGGATATTCTCCCCAGAAGCTATTAATAGCTTCTTTACAAAAAACCTTTCAAACCCAAATGTCTCTTGTGACAATTCGAAGTTCTTACGTTACCAGCGATACGACCCCAATGAGAAGTTCGTTTCGTTGACGCCTGACTTCGTGGTCAACAAGACATTTACAGACAACTACAATACATTTCCCGCTGCTACAATTACAATACATTTCCCACTGCTAAGAACTTCGAATTGTCACAAGAGACATTTGGGTTTGAAAGGTTTTTTGTAAAGAAGCTATTAATAGCTTTTTTTATAAAAACAACAAACTGGGATTTTGGACTGACTATTTTGCAAAAACAAAATATATTGTTTCAGTTAGAAAATTGGCATATTATTCCCATCAAATAGGAAATTTTGATGGGAATAATAAATATTCGCAAGAATAAAGCAAATTTTTGATATGTGAATAAAAACTGATTTCATTTTCTCGTATTGGAGGTTTATATTTTCTGTATTTGGTTTGTCTTTCCAAATTACCAATACTGAGAGAACATTTCAAAAACAAACTAAAAATTTATAAAGGCGAAAACAATTTCAGCTTCTTTTGATCATTTTGAATAAACGTGTGTTATTATCCATCTTGGAATCAATTAGCAATCCTGTGTAAATATAAATTTCCATTGTGTTTAGAAGACCTTCTCCACTCTTGATATGAATATCATTACTCTGTGAATAATATCTCCTTAGAATGTATTAGATTTTCAGCTATATAAATAAAACAGTTTTTCTTTTATTCCGCAATTCAAATATTTTATTATTATACAACTTGTCTTCACTATGTATCACAAAGGACTGAATGAAAAATTTTCTTAATTCCAATATGGAAAAAACAAATTTGAAAAGCCTACTATTTCAAAAATAATACATTTCGGTAAATTATAAAATTAATGAAGAGAACAAATAAATTCAAATACAAATTACAATAACAAAAGAAACGAAATAGAAAAGGATAACAATATGAATTACTGAACAATGTATTTTTGCATGGTAACAGAAATTCAATTCAAAATTTAAAACATAATATGTTTTCCCAATAAACAATTTAGTTTATGTTTCTCCAACACAACCCCTCAAAAATACATTGGTCATTACAAGTAATATACATATTAAGTTATATTAAATAGTGGTATCATAAAAATTACTACATAATGTGACAAGTTGTTATATCTGGGGAAAAACAAAAATATAGTCCAACATTTGTTGCAAGGATTAGGAAAACCCAGTAAAACCTAATCAGACCGAATAAAAAAAAAAAAAAAAAAAAAAATTATTTATCATCATTTAAACCGAGTTGACATCTAAAATCCAGAAATTTAGCAGTTGGCAGGGGTTTCGTCAGAACATCAGCTATCTGTTTATCTGTAGGAATATACTCAATGGTAATTAGTTTATTTTCCACCTGTTCTCGGGAAAAATGATATTTAACATCAATATGTTTAGATCGTTTGTGGCTTGATGGATTTTTAGCTATGCTTATACAGCCTTGATTATCTTCATATAATTTAATTGGTGCTTCTAACTCTGTTTTGATACTACTCAATAATGATTTCAACCATATTGCTTCCCTTACTGCTTCAAACAAAGCCATATATTCAGCTTCTGTGGACGAAGCTGCAACAGAATTCTGCTTCCTTGTATTCCAACAAACTAGAGAAGTTTCGAACATTTTAAATAGGAATCCTGTTGTACTTTTCCTATCAAGCTCACTTCCACCCCAATCAGAGTCCACATATCCAATAATCATGTCACTATAACTAGAATTCCTTTTGTATACCAGTTTTAAATTAATAGTACCTTTAAGATACCTCAACACTCGTTTAAGACATTGCCATAACTCTATGTTATTTTTATTGCTATAGCGACTCAGTATATTAATTGCAGTACTCAAATCTGGACGTGTGCACAACATAACATACATTAAGCAACCGATTAAGTTGCGACATGGTGCATCATACTTTTTATCAGAGTTAAGTTCTTCATAATTTGGTTTAGTGGGCATGGGAGTACTTACTGGTCTACAGTCATCCATTTTAAATCTTTTTAGAATATTTCTGGTATATATGCTGACTGATTCAAAAATATTTGATCTATAAATCTTTCTTTCATTAAGTATTTCTTAAAATTAGTAATAGTTTTTATTTATCCCAATGAAATATTAAAAACGCAGTCTTAACATCCATATGGTGAACTTTTAAATTGTATTGGTTAGAAAAAGCTAACAAAAACCGAAAACTAGAAATTCTAGCCACTGGAGCAAAAGTTTCATCATAATCAACTAAGTACTCTTGGGTAAAACCACGAGCAACTAGTCTAGCTTTGTATCTAACTGGGTTACCCATTTCATTATGTTTCAATGAAAAAACCCACTTACTGTCAACTATGTTCTTACCAACAGGTTTTTCTACAACAGACCAAGTCTCGTTCTCAAAATGCGATCTAAGCTCATCATTAATCGCTTCTTCCCATTGTATCCTATCGCTCCTATTTTTAATTTCGTCAAAAGTACTTGGTATATCAGTATTAGTTTGGACACCCATCATACATTCATAAAATGGATCTTCACTTTCTTTGTATGAAACTGGTGGCTTTTCTCTTAGTCTCTTACTTCTTCTGATTTCAGTTGAAGGTTCCAAGTCAGACAACTGCCTGTTGTGTTCTTTTGTATTTTCAAATACAATGTCACCATTAATATTTAGATCGACATTAGTTATCGTATCATTCATGTTGTATTCTCTTTCCGTACTATCATTCGGGAAAGTTTTCATCATTTCCGTACTATCATTCGGGAAAGTTCTTATCATTTCCGTACTATCATTCGGGAAAGTTTTTATCATTTCCGTACTATCGTTCGGGAAAGTTCTCATCATTTCCGTACTCTCATTCGGGATATTTTGGTCACTTCTGAGGTTATTTTGTTCTATTACTTTTTTAGTGGAATTTCTGGAATTTACCATATTTATCTCATCCACAATAACATCTCTTGCTATCAAAAAAGTTCCAGTTTCAACATCCAACACCTTATATCCATTTGGTTCATATCCAACAAGGATACCTTTTGATGACTTTTCATCAAACTTGCATTTTCTCACTTTATTATGTACGTACACCGTTGAACCAAACACTTTCAAGTATTTTAAATTTGGTTTTTTATTGTGCCACTTTTCATAAGGTGTTTTCGTCTCTTTTCCCAACGCTTTACTTGGAATTCGGTTTATTAAATATGTTGCTGTTAGAACAGCCTCTCCCCAAAAACTCTTGTCTAATTTAGCTCCACTCACCATAGCACGAGCTTTTTCGGTTATAGACCTGATCATGCGTTCGGACACACCATTTAATTGAGGGGTATATGGAACTGTCAAATGGTAGCTTATCCCTTTTTGAATACAATAATCCTTCATCTCAGAAGATAGATATTCTCTACCGTTATCTATGTATAGATTGACAATTTTTAAATTGAAATGGGATTCGCTTTTAGCAACAAAATCTTTAAAAACAGAAAATACATCTGATTTATGTGTCAATAAATATGTCACACAGTAATGTGTATATTGGTCAACAAAAATTACATAGTAATTCCTTCCATCAATTGTCGAAGGCGTTATTGGACCACAAACATCCGAGTGGACAATAAATAAAGGCCTTCTTATATGCTGTTTATCTTTACGTTTATTAAATGATAGCCTACTTTGCTTGCCATTTATACATGCTTCACATAAGTCACTATCAGGCTGTACATTTTTTATGAGACTAGTGTCACTAAATAAATCCTTCAGTTTTATTTCTAAAAATTTTCCTCTGCTTATATGCCCTAATCTTTCATGCCACAAACGATAATCACAATTTTGTAAAGTTCTGGACGTATATACACTTGCAACAATATCGAAATTTACAGTTGGTATATTATTGTTATATTTACCATCCATAACAACATGTCCACTTTTTGTGACTACAACACCACCTGGATTAAATTCAACAGTTAAACCCGCATCTTGCATTTTTTTCACAGACAGTAAATTTTGAGGCACATCTTTGCAATATAAGACGTCTTCTAAAGTGATATGTTCTTGATTATTGCTCCGCAGTTTTACTATACCCTTCTTGGTTGCATATATAAATACTCCCTGTTTGGCAATTCCAATCTTGATGGGAGTCTCCATGGAAATACAATCCGTAAACAGACTGGAATCATTTATTATGTGATCTGAGGCACCGGAGTCCAAAAGAAATGAAATATTTCCCGTTGATGTGGTGTTAGTATGTTGCCTTATCATAAATGCGAATCCTTTTTCTGTCTCGGCTGTTGCAGTTTGGACCGTTTTAGCATTATCTCGATTTTTCTCACTCAATAGTTTTTTGTAACCATAGCAATCCTTTTTAATATGTCCTTTTTTACCACAATAATGACACTTAGCTGTTGTTTTAAAATCATTTTTATACGATTTAAATTTGTTTCTATTTTTAAATTTATGTGAAAAATCTTTGTAAGTGTTTCTTTGATTGCTAACCACAGCTTGTAAGACTTTTGTGCTGGTATCTCGGTTATCATTCCTTAATTTTATTTCGTGATCCAGTAATCGAGTTTTCACAAATGCCAATGTTAAATTATCTTCAGATAGTGTCTCTATAGCTGTTATAACGCCATCATAAGCTGAAGGTAATGTTAGCAGCAAATGTGATACCTTGTCCATTTCTTCTATTTTAGCTCCAGAAGCCAACAGCTCAGTAATAAGATCATCGAATATTATAAAATGGTTTATTAATACGGTATCACCTTTTAACTTCAAAGACAATAGCCTTTTCCGTACAGCCAATTGTGAAGCCAAGCTTTTCCGCTCATATATTGCATCCAGGTCCTTGAAAATTTGTTTTGCCGTACTTTCAGTATTGGCAAAACCAAGAAAGGAGTCGCCTAGATATTCGATGATTATACTCTTTGCATTTCGTTCACTTCTTTTCCAATCTTCTGTTTCTTTTGGAATCTCACAATCAATAACTTTTAATGCATCAATTTCTTCCAAAAGTGCTCGTACTCTAAACTTCCAAACCGAATATCTTTCGCCATCAAATGGTTTTATATTTCTTTTCACTTTATCCATTTTTATTTTATTGGGCGTAATCTGGGCCCATAACCTATTAGATTTTCAGCTTTGTGAATTAAAACAATTTTATTTCTTCAGCACTTCAAATATTTTATTTTATATTTTATATACAACTTGTCTTCACTATGTATCACAAACGACTGACTGAAAAATTTTCTTCATTCCAATATGGAAAAAACATAATTACAAAGCCTACTATTTAAAATAAATACATTTTGGGAAGTTAAAAAAACGAATGAAGAGAACAAATAAATTCAAATACAAATTACAATAACAAAAAGAATGAAACAGAAAAGGATAACAATATGAGTTACTGAACAATGTATTTTTGCATGGTAACAGAAATTCAATTCAAAATTTAAAACATAATATGTTTTCCCAATAAACAATTTAATTTATGTTTATCCAACAAGAATAATAAAGAAGAGGTTTTGCAAAATATAACGCGAGGACAGAACCTTAAAAACTATAAAAATCAAAATTCTACAAACAAATTATTAAAAAAAAAATTCGCGAAACCCAAAATTTTTGACTTCGAAATTTGTATGGTCCTTATTGATCTAGGAACCAATATATGCAATGTAAATACCAATAAGGGGGTCAGATTCAAAGTTATGACCAGTTCTAAAGCAATAGTAATAAAAACCAATACATGAAGTTGGGAGAAAACATCATTATTCGTCAAATCCTATTGTCTTTTGAAAAACTGTGGTTGCTGGTGGCGAATACGCATTCTATATTTTATCTCCGATTAACACCATTAGTTGCGAATAAAATGCAGTAGGGAATAAACGGGTCGATGTATTTATTTTCGAAATAAGATGTATTTCTATTGCCAGAAAACCGTCCATATATACATATACATATCGCTATTTTCATCGTATATTTTGGTTCCTAGATCAGTAAAAATGAACCATAAAGTTTTCGAAGTTAGAAAAATGGGGTTTCGCGATATTTTTTTAAATAATTTGTTTGTCGGATTTTGGTTTTAATAGTTTTTAAGGTCCTGTCCTCGCGATATATTTTGTAAAACCTCTTTTTATTATTCTTAACATATTTGGGATGTTTTGAAGCCCCGACGACTATATTTAATGCTCTGATTTTGAGATTAGGACGAGAAATTACCAAATATTGAATGAAATGTTGCTGCAGAATGTATTGAACGTAAATGTGAGAAAATACTCGCGAAAAAATGCCGTGGTTTATTGGAATCGTTGCCAAATCGCTTATAGTATGTCGTTACCCGCAATGGTAACCACAAAAAGACCAAACGTGTTCTATGTAACAATTTTTTCTAAAATAATAAAAAAAACAAAATACTTTTTTGTGATAAACATTTTTGGATTGTTATATATTTCGGCCGATATCCGAAATACGATCTAAATATGTCCACAAACGTACTCCATTATACATAATTCATTTTACATCTTTAGTTTGCTGGCTTCAGGCGTATAAATTGGAATTTTTTCAAATTTTTATTGAGGCAAAATACTTATTACACTCACTGTATGTGCACATTAATATCATTTCGTTTTCCTAAAACACATTTTGATTTTTTATCCTGTTCTGGTTGGTATTTCGTGATTAAAATGTTGACAGCAAGAGAAGACTAATGCATGAATTCGCCAGCCTGTTAGGTTTATGAATAAACCTCCTCAGGAATTTTAGGGTTATCAAGTAAAAAAAAACCTTAAAGTTCGGCTGGACCTAAGTTTCCCTCCCTCCATCATGAGGTGGAAATTGAAAATACTTATAATCGATTGGGGATGATACTTATAATATGGGGATGATATCAACCCAGTGGGATTAAAGTGTCAATTACATTGCATAGTTGTCAAATAATTCCTCATAATGAAGGTTAAGCCTGCAAAAAGTTCTAATGTACATGTCGTTTAACGGGCTATGACCTTGAACATACCTATGTAGGAACATGGACTTATATTGACAATGTTCCGTGAAGAAGTTGTTAACCCATCTCCTCATTACAACCCGGAATGACAATATTGCCTATTAAGGGAGAAGGACTTTTATATTTTTGTTACCAGACAATGAGACCACAAAATATCAAATTGAATTTAGGTCAATATTAGTTCCGTTCCAGAACCTAAAAGAATCTACTAATTTTACAAGTGATGCAACATTTTACTCGAAAAACATTCCCCAACCCTCAAAACTAGTAAAACTTTGGACCAAATTTAAGAAAACACAAAACAAAATCTCTTTTTGTAAACTTTTTACTCGAGAAATTTGAACATTTTTATTCGTTCAAATTTATCGAGTAAACAGGAATGACAACTTCCGATTGGCTGTAAAAGGTCGTTTACATTTAACCGGATTTGGTTAACCCAGTGGGTTTAAATTTTCAATTCCTTTGAATAAATGCCAAATAAATCCTCATAAAGTAGGTTAACCCGGTAAAAAGTTCTAATGTAAATGCCGTATTATGTTGATTTTGAAGTATTGCCATCTAATTTTTGAATATTTACTAGATTTGCGTTCCCGAACTTTTTTACTCCGAGAGAGATTTTGAAATGTTTTCCTTTTACTAGTTTTACTATTAAAAATGTACTGGAACGAACCAATTGATAACTTTTGGTAGAGACCATGGCCTATTAAATAAGGTCTACTGTGTGGCGAATTCATACCTTATGGTACGTTTTCATTTAACCGGATTTCGTTAACCCAGTGGGTTGCAATTCTAATGCCTTTGCTTATATGTCAAATAAATCATCATAAAGTAGGTTAACCCGGTAAAAAGTTCTAATGTATATGACAATTCTCTTGCTGACAATATTTTAATCGCGAATTATCAACCAGAACAGAATAAAAAACCTCAAAATAACTTTCAAAAAATGTAATATTAATAATGTATACGTATATTTCGGTTCGAATAAAAATATTTTTTGTTTATTTATTTTTCAAACAATAAATTTGACAGTCAATGAAGAATTCGAATTCGCCTCTCGGTTAACCCTTTTTACAAAATGGGAATTCTAAATATACAATTACAATTTGGTCGAAAAACATGGCAAAATCAAAATATGTGTAATGTGGGGAAGTTGAATATTTTTGTACGACCTGTCGGATAATAGGTAACGTTGTTAGAAGCCAGTAAGGCAAGCTGATATCTTTTTTTTGTCAAAATATATTGAGATCAGAAAAATAACCATAATATAATAAACATATCTAGCTGGTCATTTTTAATTTACTTCCCTCAAAAACAAAAAGGAAAAAAATCAGTAGGTCAATGAAAGAATCGCGATTCGCTACAATTAAATTTCCTGATTAAACAAACACTTTTTCAATTGAAATGCCGTTCTTGCTTAAAAACAGCAATAAACAAACCGTAACTGGAGTAATATTTCTGTTGTTGAATGATTCCGAAAATCAATGTAATTGATATGACCCAACAACGTTTCCCGGATCATAAAGGAATAATAAAGTATATAAAGAATCTATAAAATCGATATACACTGGTGGCCAAAACTAAAGCAAATAAAATTGCAAAATTTTTAAATCTCTTTTGATTTTGCTATCTATGATATTCCAAAGATTTATCTATAGGGTGAACAGCTTATTATTGTGTTGGACATTATTAAATCCTGAATTTTTACTGCCGCAAACAGTTTTTGACACATTTCGGTGTAAGTTTGAGGTTGTTGTCAAGGTGAAACAGCCAAACAAGTGCTATATTTTCTTCAGCGAAGACACCATAGCGTTTTGCAACACATTTGTATAAACAATCCGAGCCATTACTCCATAAATCTCGTAAATAGATCGGACTCCATAAAAAGAAAATCAGCCCAATACCATTATCGAAACACTTACTCTTGCAATACTGAGGTCAGAGTCTTTCATTTTGAAGCCTTCTCGCCGCAAATTTGTTTGACAATTTTGTTTTGTTCATACATTATTTTTTACTTCAAAATGAATTTTTGTATGTACGAAAACAATAAGCTAGTGAAATAATACATGTATACATTACATTGTACATAACTTACATTAGATCGTTTTAGACTCACTCCAGTAAAATATACAAAATTCAAGCAAAATCGGACAAACTTTGTGAGTTTGGTGCACCATTTACAAGAAAACGGACGAAACAATATATGGGGGATATAGGGTAGAGTACCGTTATCTTCATATAGTTCATATAAAAAACAAATTTGAGACCCTGAACTGACATATACTTGTTTTTTTGTTGCGCTGTTCATTTATTTTGTACTACATTTTAATTTAGTTAACTCAAACTGTATTAAGGACAACCCCTCCATTCTCGACTATACCAAGAATGTCCCTACAAAATTTCAAGTGAACATCTCAAGAACTCTTGAAAATATAGCGGATTTATTGTGTCAGCATCAAAGCAGCGTTTTTACGAATGGCGGACACGATAACTCAAAAACTAATAATCCAAACACTTCCAAATTTTGACACGTTTCTCTGGGTATTGTTATCGTATGAACTAGGATAAAGCCAATCGGTGAAGAACTTCTTTATTATACCCTACACAACTATGTTGTCAGGGTATTACAGCTTTGTGTAGCTAGGACCGCGAAATATTGGTCCTAGAGCCATCTTTAAATATACTGATCGTCATATCTCGACTAACTGAGTCGATCTACACATGTGTGTCCGTCCGTACGTCTGTAGGATTGGTTGTGTCTATTTATTGACCCCTATTGTGTTTGGTAAAGATCGGTTAATATTTAGGGGATGAAATGAACCAAATACTTAATTTTTGTAGGTTTTTTTCTGGTCGCTCCAGAGACCGCAATTATGGCCCGAACATCGCGAAATTTTACATAGAGAAGGTGATCGGGCCAAAAAATAAGCATACCTGTTTTGATAAAGTTCGGTCAATATTTAGCGGGTCAAATGGCGCCTGACTTTTGTGTGAAAAATTACAACATTTGTATTCTATAACGTATATATTTACCCCTGAAGGACATATACCCGAGAAGTTGATAGTATGTCCAAGAGGAGTGGTTGACCTTTAAATTGATACCCATTATATTGTCGTATTTACTCGGACACTTAAATATTTACAGGTGCTTACGTATTCATATATTATTTAGTAACCCATTAACATTAGAGGGCGAAAATATAGCGCTGGTCGCTTTGAAATTTTCCATGAGAATCCAGGTATGTTAAAGAATAACGCCTATAATTATCGTTGATGATCAGATAATAATTTTGGGATGAATTGAACCGAAACTTAATTTTTTTCGAAAACTTAATTAATTGTATGCCGAACATCACAACCCAAGCCACTATGAAGAGAATCTGAACAAGTAATTAGAAGGGTTGTTGTATATTAGTAATATTTGTTGACCTCTAGTCGGTCAAGAGGGTGTAAATATCACGAAATATTGCCCAGGATCGGAATAAAATTCTCAGAAAGTTACAGTTCCGTGGTAGTTGAGTATGGTATCGTATGGTCGGCCCCGTCCGAATATACTGCTCCGCTCACTGGTTATACATTCACCACACTGTGGTACAGGACGTTATGTCTTTATGCATATGTTTGTAACAGGCAAAAGGAAACGAGATATACCCTTGGTCCCTTTTGAGAAAATGCATAACATCACTTTCTGTATAGCATCGATTTATGCATGTCCGTCCGTCTGTCCATGTTAAATTGTAAACAAAATACAGGTCGCATTTATGATCTGAATTGGATGAAATTTGGCATAGCTCATTTATTTGGCCCAAGGAAGAACCCTTTTGAAATTGGGATAAATCGGTTCAGATTTTGATATTGCTCCCATATATAGTTTCGTCCGATTTTTTTGTACAACGTACTGAAGTTAGTATAACCTAAGGTGTGCCAAGTTTCGTTGAAATCGGTTCAGATTTGGATATTGCTCCCATATATAGTTTCGTCCGATTTAATATCAATAATAAACCAAATACCCAACGTATGGCCGATAAGCACAAAATTTCATCATTCTCAAGTTAGTATAGCCTAACGTGTGGCAAGTTTCCTTGAAATCGGTTCAGATTTAGATATAGCTCTCATATATAGTTTCATCCGATTTTAAGTTAATGGTGCATCAAGGACCCAAAACGTACTGAAGTTAGTATAATATCAATCGTTTAAATCGGTTCGGATTTGGATATAGCTTCGATATATACATTCGCCCAATTTCATGTAAATGTTGCACTAAACTCTTAATGTTTATGAGATTGCGTTTTGTAGAAATGCAGACATTGCTTAAATATATTTTCGACATGTCTACGATTGATTTAGTCGGTTCACAGTTAAATAAAGATCATATATTTTAGTTAATCCAATTTCATGTTAATGGTCCTTCAAAAATGCGATGTTTAAAAGATGCATCTCTTGAATATACTCAAAGTGGTGAAGGGTATCATATAGTCGGCTCCGTCCGACTTTACACCTTTCCATATTGGGTTTTAACTTAGTTTGTGGTAAAAACAATTCATAGGTTAGCCATTTTGATAATTTTTAAGCGAATTCAATAATCCTAGTTCATGCAAGAGCCGGACATGTACTCTTTCTAACACCGTTGGAATTTCCGGATTCCGATGTTCCAGTGAGGAGTTATCATGCCCGCCATCAAAAATAAGAACTTTTCCCCTTAAGTGTACAATACAATACTAAAGAATAATCGAACCAATTTTTTGAATATGATATTTTCATGATCGAGGTGTGAATGGAAAATAATTAACGAATTGACTTAGAACCCAGAATTACTAAAAGTATAGTAATTCTGCTCTTCAAGCTCTTTCGAACATCTTCCCTTTTGGAGCGCACAACAGTATCTAGCTGTTGAAAGTGAGTGTCCATCTGAAGGGCATGTGATGAAGTTAACATTCGCTCTTTTTAATCTCACATTAACTGCCTCCTTTCAAACGCAATGAGTGTAATGTGACATTTGGATTTATACCAAATTATACCCATCCCTTTTCCAGGTTTAAAGTTTTTAGCTGCATTTGGAGGGTGAAATATATACTAATTTTAGTTGTGGTTAATATAGGACCATAAGGAATTTTTGTTTTGAAAAATCGGTATAAGCTCCAAACACTTATTTATTTAATTTCCTTTACGCAGCATCCCTGTTGGCATATGGTACCTGTAAAAATCCCCATCAAGAAAGCGGCATTTGCATAAAAATCATAGAATGCGAATATTTACTCAATATTTTGAATACCAATTTGACTGACGACAATCGAAAATTCCTAACAGCAAGCCAGTGTGGTCATGATGGTTCACAGGATTCAGTTGCCAAAAAAATATTGGTAAAATTGTTGTAAAAGTATATTTAGAAAAGTCCATTAAATATTATTAACATCGTTTTTACAGGTATGTTGTCCGGAACGATATCGTAACAATCGGACATCGAATAGTATAAAAGATACAACGCCAGGGAATAAATTACCCCTACCGGGAGAGTGTGGCAAAAACTTGTCGAAACGAATACTTGGCGGCAATGTAACCGAAATCGATGAATTTCCATGGATGGCTTTGATACAATACAGAACAGGTAAGATGAGAGATTTATTTTTCTATGGGTGACCCAATATTTGATGAAAATCCAAACAACACAATAACTTATAAGACAAACAATTATAAATAGTTTTAACTACAAATTTTTAGCACCCGATCGTTTTGGATTCTATTGCGGCGGCAGCCTTATAAATTCTCGCTATGTCCTAACCGCTGGACACTGTCTCAAACATCCGGATATGCCGGCCAGCTGGGAACTGTACGCGGTTCGTTTGGGTGAATGGGATATAACACTTGATCCCGATTGCACGGTTGATAATGGCATTAAAGATTGCATTGAACCCTATATCGATGTACGTATCGATTATGCCATTGCCCATCCATCGTATTTACCAACATCGAAGGACCAATTTAATGATATTGCCATTATACGTCTCATGGATAGTGTAGCCTCCTACACACACTTAATTCCTATATGTTTACCGGTGGCCGCTAATATTCGTAGCAATTTTTTTACGGGGCATGCTATGGATGTTGCCGGTTGGGGTGTTACCGAAAAGGGCACTACCAGTCCAGTGAAATTGAAAATTATGGTTAATGTTTGGAATGCCACGCGATGCCAGAAAACATATCAAACTTTCCAATTGGCCATTAATTCGGATTATCAAATGTGTGCCGGTGGTGAGGATGGCATTGATACATGTCGTGGTGACTCGGGAGGTCCTCTAATGGTAATCGAAAGTGTCGATAAGCGTAATGTTTACTTTGCCGCTGGAGTTGTATCGTATGGACCACGACCATGTGGTTTGGAGGGTTGGCCAGGTGTCTATACGAGAGTTGGCAGTTATGTGGATTGGATAATTGCGAATATGTTACCGTAAATATTCGATGATGATTTAATATCATAGACTAGACTTGGAGATTATTAAATATTAATAAAGGAAGAATATACTCGTATGTATGGGTTTTTGTGTTTTGCTATGTGAAGTGGAGATTAATTATATGTTCGTTTACTCTTGGGGGTTTCCGTACCCTTTCTTGTGGAATGCTATCGATTCTGTTGTTGTTGTAGCAGTTTATATGAATATAGTTTTCCTATTTAAATTCGATCTGATTCTGTCTCCAATTTAAGAAATGCAGCTACTTCCACTGGCTGCAACCACAGATCTTCAGGAGTAAGACGAGTAGATTTGGCTGGACAATTGAATAAGTGCAGTGTGGTATGAGGGCCCGTACCACATGCTGAGCAGATATTCTGCACCTGGGGGGTTACTCTGTATTGCGTTGCGAAAGCAAGTGCGATGCGAAAGCTAAATGCGTTAAAAGTACAATTTGGTACTCTGTAACGTTCACGCAAACGCATTCGCAAACTAAATTGAAAATAGGGCAACATTGTCGCCTCAAAGTAAACAATAACGAAGAATGACAAAAGGAAACGTCAAAAAATTGTAAATGAAAACATATTTTTGTGTGGTACGAGTGTTTTTTTAAACAAAAATGATGAATGAATTAAAAAAAAACCAGTGGGCGGAGCAGTATAGTCGGACGGGGCCGACCATATGATACCCTACACAACTTCCACGAAAATCTAACTTTCTGTGGTTATATATTCTGAGCATGGAAAATATTTCGCTATTTTTACACCCTCTTGACCGACTAGAGGTCCACACAATCCCACGACGGCCGGTTCTATGCACCGGATTGACTCGGAGGAATCAACTTCCGACCAAGGGCTGTCAACCCAGCAAATACTACGTGTATTTTTTCAACATGGGGGCATCATTACCCGGAATGCTTGCTCCGGATTCTTTTGGTCCGTGCCGGGATTGAGACAAACCCCGGACCATGGTTCTGCTCAGTTTGTCACAACAGCATCCACCACAGATCTATCTCGGTGAGATGCAACGGATGCAGAGAATGGGTACATTTCAGGAGTTGTTCCGGCCTTAGCCGGATACAGGAGTATAGCGAAAGGGACTACGTTGCTTCTTGCTGCGCCAATGCAGTCCCCAGCGAGTCGTCGTCGTCACCGTGGTCCACGTCATCATCGTCGTCGTCTTCGGATTACGTGACTCCCCCGCAATCTCCGCAGCAGCAACCTGCGCCGCAGCCGCTAACACCGCACATTGCTGTCGCAACTCCTGATAATGTATCATTTCTTCAATTCAACTGCGATGGACTTCGAGGGAAAATCAACGAGATAGTGGATTTTATGAGTCGGAGAAGTATTATGGTCGCTGCGATCCAAGAAACGAAGCTGAACAACAACACCTGCAGTCTTCAGAGTTGTGATGGATACAACGTTATTAGAAAGGATCGTACAAGAGGTGGAGGATTAGCATTCCTATTGCACCATTCTGTCCAGTACAGACCTATCTCGCTTGAGCTAGACTCTAGTGACCCATACATGGAATGTATGGGGGTAGCGGTCAAATGTGGTACCGCCGAGGTAGAGGTGCTTAACGTTTACATTCCGCCGTTAAATAGCTGTGCCCCGCGTTATTTGCCCGACATTAGTCATCTTTTGGAAGGCAATAACCGTCTGGTGCTAGGGGATTTCAATGCACATCATGAGTTATGGCATTCCGTCCTAGGTAATGACCAGAGGGGCATGGCGCTGGCCGAGCAAATTGATAGCTCAACGTTTTGCACGGTGAACGAGGACATACCCACCAGGATGAGGGGAGACCTCCAAAGCTCACCGGACATATTCATCGTGACTCCGGGTCTGACGAATGACGTGGCTTGGCAACCCGTCATATCATTGGGGTCAGATCACCTCCCTATCATCATATCCATCAACAGACCACCCGATTTCATAACTTCTGAACGCCGTACTTTCCTTAATCATGGGAAAGCCAATTGGCAAGAGTTCAGAAATTTCACCAATCGTCGCTTTAGAGAACTGCCCATCCCTTCTGACGCTCGGGTAGCAGAAAGGAATTTCCGGGACATCATCACTGCTGCAGCCGCTCGCTATATACCTGCGGGTATATAGCGAGCGGCTGCTCGTATACCCGAACTAAGACCGAACTTCCCAGCAGAGGCAGCGGGACTAGCGAATGAGCGTGTTGAGCTTCGCCGTTCGAACCCTACTAACCACAGAGTCAGAGAACTGACGTTGGAAGTGAACAGGTTAGTCGGCGAGCATAAGCGGAAAAAGTGGCTAGAGCATCTGAAGTGTTGCAACATCAGTACCGGAGTGAGTAAATTGTGGGCAACGGTTAAGTCGATCTCGAACCCTAGAAAGAAGGAGGATCGGACTTCTGTCTCGTTTAACGGCGTTGAGGTGACAGATCCGAAGAGGTGCGCGTGTTATTTCAACCGGCAGTTTATAGAGTACCCCGAGAGTGACCGGGCGAAGAGAAGAGTGTTGCGCCGTATACGCTCTCTTCAGGTGGAGGAGGAACCACCACAATTTACGTTGGAGGATGTTGCAAATGTCATCAGGAACGCGAAATCGTCCAAAGCGCTTGGTCCAGATGGAATCTCAATGGTGATGTTGAAGCAGCTTGATGAGCCAGGAGTAGATTATCTCACCAAAGCCCTCAACTTGTCGTTATCCACCCTAGTAGTTCCCGACGCCTGGAAAATGGGCAGGGTGGTCCCGCTACTGAAGCCGGGCAAGGATCCCAGCAAAGGTGAGTCATACAGGCCGATCTCACTTTTGTCGCCAGTAGCCAAGACACTTGAGGCTTTACTACTCCCCAGCATTCGTGAATGCTACTCGGTTGCTGATCATCAGCATGGATTCCGGAAACAGCATAGCACAACAACAGCTTTGCACGCCATTTCCACACACATAGCAGAAGGACTCAACCAGAACAGGCCGTGTAACAGGACAGTCATGGTGGCGCTAGACCTATCAAAGGCATTTGATACCGTCAGTCACGCCAAGCTGTTCGAGGACATCGAGAGAACAACCCTCCGGCCAAGTTTGAAACGTTGGATCGTGAACTATATGTGTGGACGCCAGTCGTACGTGGAATTCAGAGACAGGAAATCGAAGGCCCGTAGAGTTAAACAGGGAGTTCCCCAAGGAGGGGTGATATCTCCGGAACTGTTTAACCTCTACCTCTCTGGAATTCCACGCCCACCGGACGGCATAAAGATCGTGACATATGCGGATGATTACACGATTATGGCGTCAGGACCAAAAATTGATGACATTTGCGAGAGGCTAAATAACTATCTCGTAGATATCGCAGATTTTTTCCGGTCGAGGAATATGAAAATATCCGCCACTAAATCAACGGCCACACTGTTTACCACATGGACAGCGGAAATGAGGCTATCTTTGAATGTGCAGGTCGAGGGGTCCACAATTCCGACCACTAATTACCCCAAGGTTCTAGGGGTCACATTCGATAGCCTATACAAGTCGTCCGCGCATGCCACAGCTATTTGCGACAAAGTCAGGAGCAGAAACAAGGTTCTCAAGTCGCTAGCCGGCAGCACTTGGGGAGCTAACAAGGAAACCTTGTTAACGACTTATAAGGCAATAGGCCGGTCTGTGGTAAACTATGCGGCGCCAGTGTGGTCCGCTAACGTTAGTGCAACGCAGTGGAAAAATCTTCAATCCTGCCAAAATGCCGCCCTGAGGACTGCAACAGGGTGTCTCCTCATGACTCCAATAGACCACTTGCATGAGGAGAGGAAGATCCTTCCTGTGCGTCAACACAACAAAATGTTGTCGATGCAATACTTGCTTGGGTGTTATAGGAGCAGCCATCCGAACCGCTACCTAATGGATAGGCACCCACCACCCAGGCATGTCAGGAAGGATCTCCATGATCTGGAGAGAGAGGTCCAGAGATACAAAAGGGAGCCTCTAGATCAACAGGCCTATCAAGCAGGATTGAACAGTATTCACACGGACGCAGTTGAGGAAGCAGTTCAAGAATATCGTGTGAATACCATCCTCGATGACCATCCGCCTGAGATAGCCGCAGAAGAGCAGCAGCTACCTCGACAAACTAGAGTGGTCTTGGCACAGCTGAGATCTGGATGGTGTAGCCGCCTCAATTCGTATTGGGCACGGATTGATGGAGAGGTCGACAATGTCTGCCCGACATGTGGTAACGGACCACATGATACGCTACATCTGTTTAATTGCCCAGCCAAGCCCACTCTCCTAACCCCATCTTCTCTCTGGACTCAACCTGTACAGGTCGCAGCCTTTCTGAATTTGGAGTTAGAGGCAGAACCAGATTAAGACAAATTGGAAATACACAGCAGTACTAGCTGGTACAACAACAACTAGAGGTCCACAAATATTACTAATATTCGGTAATTCCCTTATAACTACTTGTCCAGATTCCCTTCACGGTGGGTTGTGTCATGATGTTCGACTTTCAATTGTGGACTATATATGGACTAGAAAAAAAATTTTTTCGTCCACCTCATCCCAATATTATTATCTGATCATCACCTAACATTTTAGGCGTTGTTCTTGACCATAACTGGAACCTCATGGAACATTTTAAAGCGATCAGCGCTATATTTCCGCACTCCAGTGTGGTAATAGGTTACTAAATAATATATGAATACGTAAGCACCTGTAAATATTTAAGTGTATCTCCCGCATCCGAGCACCTACGACAATATAATTGGTATCAATTTAAAGGTCAACCACTCCTCTTGGATATACTATCAACTTCTCGGGTCTACGTCCTTCAGTGGTAAATATATACGCTATAGAATACACATTTTGTAATTTTTCACACAAAAGTTAGGGTCCATTTGACCCGCTAAATATTGACCGATCTTTATCAAAACAGGCATGCATATTCTTTGGCCCGATCCCCTTCTCTATGCAAAAATTCGCGGTGTTTGGGCCATAATTGCGGCCTCTGGAGCGACCAGAAAAACCGATAAAAATAAAGTTTTTGGTCCATTTCATCCCCTAAATATTAACCGATCTTTTCCAAAAACAATAGGGGTCTTCATTGGCCAGAGCCCATCCTACAAGCAAAATATCGTGAAGATTGGTCCATAACTGTGGCCTGTATCGTGTTTACAAATTATAATGGACGGACGGACGGACACACATGTCTAGATCGACTCAGCTAGTCGAGATATGACGATCGGTATACTTAAAGGTGGGTCTAGGACCAATATTTCGCTGCGTTACAAACTTTTGGGGCTGCACAAAGCTATAATACCCTGACAACATAGTTGTGTAGGGTATAAAAAGAATTTTATGAGATCTATCAAATATACTCTCTCAGTAATCCAGGAAAACTTGAGGAAAGCTTTAGGACTTATAAGGTCAACACCGATACCCATTATCTATAATCTTGCGTCTGAACTACCTCCGACTTACAGGTTCCAGCTTGCCACTGCAAAGGAACTAGCTAAATGTGTTGCGTTCGAATTACCAGGAGCATCTTTAGTCAGAAACAATAGACAAATCAACACCAGTTATGCCAAGGTATGGACGAAATTTGGATCAATATTAAACAATATTGCTTCTACTAGAGTGCACGGGTTAGGTTCGGACAAAATTTGTACTGACCTTCTCTTTTTTAAAGGAATCACTGCCAACAAGTCAGAAGTCAATCAAGAAATCATTGCGCAACTTGCTATAGAGAAAACAGACCAGCTTCAGGATGCAGGCTATGAGCTATTCTTCACGGATGGGTCAGTGGCCGGTGACGTTACTGGTGCTGCCTTTCATCATGTCAATTCAAATACAACAGAATCCTTTTATACTAGGAAAAAATTATCATCCATGTCTTCTGAAGTGCTGGCATTCCTTAAAGCGGTGGAATATGCTGAGAATAACAATATTAAAAGGTTCGCAATTCTTTCTGACAGTTTGAGTGGCATTCAAGATAGATAGATATCATTCAAGATATGATAGATTGTTTTATAAATAAGGTAAATTGCTTTGCCGATAAAGTATGTTTGCACTACATTCCAGGTCACTCATCAATTAAATTCAATGAAATCGTTGACATGGCAGCAAAGAATGCCGTAAATGAAGGAACTGTTCCTGAAATTCCGTGGCCGATACCTGATGCTATAAAGCAGATCGCCAAAGTTTTGTGGCAAGAATGGGGTAACGAATATGAGGAAGTAGCAAGAAACGGTAATTCTCATTTTTATAAAATCTTTCCCTCTCTAACTAGAACACATTGGTTCAAAAATTGCAATCTTAAACCTTCTTCACAAAAACAGATTAACAAAATCCTAAGTGGGCACTGTTTTTGTAAGAACACGTTAGCCAAAATGAATGTTGTACCAGACAATCTTTGCGAGGACTGCGGGGAACCTGAAACAGCCGCGCATGTAATTTTCAGATGTCGTAAATTTAGTAATAAAAGAAGATGCTTCCCACAACTATGTAGAAGAGTTCACTGATACACATGGCTTAGAAAGTCTGAACATTGTGGTAAAATTCTTGAAGGAGATCGAAGTCGACTTGTAGTACAGAAACCACCATCTATGGATAAAGTCAATTTTGTAGCTTAAGCTACATATGGAGACATGGCTCTCAACATTCTGTTTCCAGGCAGGACGTGAGCCAAGGAGGAGAGGAGTTAATTGGAAAAAAAATATACTCTCCCTAAGTGACCACGGGTATGAAAATATAAGTACGAATTATGTGACAAATGTTTTCAAATATTTAATTTTTATAGATTTATATAAAATGTCTCAATAAAGACTCGTTTATGTATTTTTTAAACGCTCGTCGTTTCAAATAGATCCACAACAATTCCAACTCCAATAAAAGAGGCCGCTGCTTTTGAAATTGCTTGGACAAGGTGGTTATCAACACCAACCTATAAATATGCACATATAGTTTCACATTTTATATAAAAAAATAATATATTACTTTTTCCAACCACCGACATCTTTTACAGGAGGTCAATTAAAATAATTTACAATTTATATATAAATAAAACCTTTAATGGAGCTTACTTATATGTTTCGCTTCCTTTGCGTTTGCTATTTTGTTAACGCAAGATATTTGCGCTTAACGAACGAGTTTGACATGCGTTTTCGTATTACAGAGTGCGGTGATGCCGCATTTGCGTAAAGTAGATGCGAAAGGAGATACGAAAACGAATTAGAGAGTACCAATTACGCGATGCGTTACAATTTTTCTCACGCATCGCAATACAGAGTAGCCCCCCTGGTCATCAATCCTGGGCAGCTGACGTTCTTCAGCGGCTATGGGTGGGGATGAGCTCCGAGGACGGCATTCAATCTGTATCTGTTTACCGCTGCGGCTACTGCATCGCAGTCCTCAGGGCGGCGTTCTGACAGGTCTGAATACTTCTCCATTGCGTATCATTATTGTTCGCGGACCTGGAACCGCATAGCTTGCCACAGATCGACTTATCGCTTTGTAAGAGGTCAACAAGGTTTTCTTATCTGCGCCCCAATTGCTGCCGGCAAACGACTTTTCAAATTATCGCGCGGACAATTTAAACATACTATCGAATGTGATTCCGAGTACTTTGGTGTAGTTGGTGGTCGGAATTGTATGCCCCATGACCTGTACATCAAGTGCATTCACATCTCCGCAGTCCATGTGGTGAATAATGTGGCTGATGATTTCGTGGCGGATATTTTCATATTCCTCGCTTTAAAAAAGGTTGCTAATTCGACGAGATAGGCGTTCAACCTCACACATATGTCCTCAACAATGGGGCCGTCCGGAGGTCGTGGAATACCGGAAAGGTAGACGTTAAAATCACTCCACCCTGGGGAACTCACTGTTTAACTCTACGGGGTTTGTACTTCTTATTCCGGAACTCCATTTACGATTCAAATAGCGTGGCATGGTTGACAGTATCAAAGGCTTTTGATAGGTCAAGCGCTACCAAGATTGTTCTATCGCACGGCCAGTTCTGGTTAAGTTCTCTACTTATATGTGTGAAGATGGCGTGCAACGCTGCCCATTATCCAGGCTTTGGGAACGACGTGGGTGGCTATCGACAATTTGAGGACGTTGGTCAAGTACTCGACTCCTGGCTCATCCAGCTGCTTCAGCATGTACATGGATATTCCGTCAGGGTCCAACGCTTTGGATGGCTTCGCCTTACATGCAACATCACCCATCGTGAACTGTGGTGGTACCTCCTCGACTGGAAGAGATTTTATACGACGAAGTATTCTTCTCTTCGCCCTGTCGCTCTCGGGACAGGGCGCGCATCTCTTCGGATCAGTCACAGCTTCACCGTTAAATGTGACTAAGGTCCGATCATCCTTTTTACTAGGGTTCGAAAGCGACTTAACCGTGGGCAACGGCAGTTTACTTACTCCGGTACCAATGTTGCAACTCTCCGCGACTAAATTGCTGACCTCCAACGTAAGTTCCCTGACCCTGGGATATGCTGGGTTAGATCGACGGAGCTGATCACGCTCATTTGCTAGATCAACTGCTTCTGCTGGGAAATTAGGTCTAATTTTGGGTATTCGATCATCAGGTATAATTCTAGTGGCTGCAGCTGTAATGATGCCTCGATTCCTTTCCTTCTGCTACCTGTACATCAGGAGTAATGGAAAGTTCTCTGAAGCGCTCTCTCTGAATCCTTTCCAGTTGGCTTTCATATGGTTAAGGTTTGCTAATGGAAATGAAGGGCTGCCAGTTGACGTCATTTATCAGACCTGGTCACACAATGGGCATCGATGATAACTTTTCAAATATTACTAATATCAATTTTTATTCAATAAAACCATCATGCATTTTTTCAGTTAAAGCGGTTTTAAATAGCTTTTGGAATTACCTTTCCGGGATTACCAATATTTTGCCTGTTTTATTTACATTTATTGCACAATTGGTCATTGAATTGTTATAAAAACGATTTTAAAATCTGTTATACTGAACTAAAGTCTGTTATACGTGTCTTTGCTAAATTTGAGTCTTTGCTAGTTAAAATCGATTTTATCTTCACGCACATCTTCGGATTTCAGATTTCTTTTTCTCGGTCCAGCTACTTTGTCACGTTTATTTTACGTTAGGATTCTTTACATACTGCTGATTTGTCCAAATAAAATATGCAAACACTCATTTTTTATAAGCACTTACCTTGTAATGTTTCATATAAGCTTTATAATTTTAGTTACAAAATTTTTAAACTTCTCATAAGTAAAAAAAAAAATTAAATCATTGATAAGATAATATTTGTATTTAACACATTTGTAGCAAAAATAAATTAAATAATATATAAAAAACTATTTATAACAAAACATTAAATGAATACATGTAACAAAAAACAATGGAATAATAATAAACAATAAATGACAAATTTGGAATTTGCAAAAATAAGGAACTAATAAAAATATATAAACGTGCAGCAATAAATTATACTAGGATTATTGATTAAAAAGGCAATTAAATATTTTGCTTTGCAAAATCTTTGTGGGTTTTGGAAATGTTGATATTAGTGAGAATGCAATATTCATTTGCAAACATTTATACTGCGAATATTTAAAACAATGTTAAATGAAGTGTATAAATAAATAATAATAATAAAATTAAATAGGTTTACAAAAATTGAGATGCAGTGCAAAAATTTTACAAATTTTTTTTGTTAATAAATATATTGTGT